>NW_019417155.1:45425-50920 GCF_000390285.2 Anoplophora glabripennis
TTTTTAAAAAAAAATAAATATTGTAAATTCTTAAAATTCTATTTTTTCTTGTTCTGCATGCTACAAGTCCTGAAGTAAGGAAAGTGAACCGACTCCTGAGATTAGACTTAAAACAAAATCTAAGTGGCAGCTAGCAAGGATATAAAAAAAAAATAATTAGATATACGAGGTAAGAAAGAAAAGAAAGGTGTATTTAAACAATGTACAGTAAAATCTAAATAATAATTACAGAAATAAAACAAAAGCAAAAACGCAACACTCAATACATTAAACACATAAATTAAAATTAAAAACTAAAATTAAATTCATCATTATATTCAAAAACCAAATAGATATTATAACAATATATAACCGTATAATATAACCGTATTATATAAATATAATTATTTTATACACGTGGTGCACAATTATAACCGGTCTTGTTAAAGTCAAGATAACAGATATAGATTGTTTTATATCTGTAAATAAAAAGTAAGTATATAAATAAAGTGTGCCCTTGTTCGACTTGCAATTATACATAAAAAAATAATACACTATACGGATCGGGGCATAAGTAGTAAATTATAATAAAATAAAATAAAGGAGGGCTAAATCGGAATCCAAAAAAATATATACTGCAGCAAATAAATACAGTACCTAATATAACTTATTTACCTTGTTAAGCAAATGTCTTTAAATTAACTAATTATAGAAGCTTTGACTAAGTTAAAACTAAATGAGTACGTTAAAATAAGCAAATTATGTAAGGAAACTATCTTATACAACTAAACTATTTATCTATATAACTATTTATGTGCCTTTGCCAAGCAGACACCAAAAATATACAGATATATACGAGTACACTAAAAAGAAAATACCAAATGATAAGAAATTTTTAGCATGCAACTTAGCTGAACATTTTATTTATAGGTGACAGTCTCGGTCAAGCGGGCAAGTAGCCGAGTAAGCAGCAGGCGAGTGGGCAACCAGGTAAGTAGGCAGGCAGCTAACTAGGCAAGCAGACAGCTAAACAAGCAGGCAGGTAAGTAGTTGCCACGTGGTGATGCAGATAATACAGCAGGATTTTTGTAGGGACCACTGCGCCAACAAAATCGCTTGCTACCAGACCAAGACTTCGTTAACTCCCCAATAAAACCCTAAAAGTACGACCAACTTAGGTTATACAAAATAGACTGGAAATAATCAGCGTCGAAGCGTAAAGACACTTGATTGGATAATAAACAAGCTGTATTATAATTGAAAACCTGAATGAGTGTCCCTAAATTGTGTCGATCAGTTTATTTCCAGCTATGTTATAAAATGAATTTATTTTACAGAAAATATATTAAAAATGACTAAACGTGTTGGTAAAAAAAATATATATAAGAAAGAGAATAACATGTTACCTCACAATAACTAGAGGGTTTCTTCTGACAGACTTTTCCCAACTCGTGGTTTGATGACAGCGGTCTTTAGTTGAAATGTGATGTACGTGGTGTGGAAAGGCGTAAATGCTCCCGCCGGGGCGGCAAGGAGGTTCCAGGAACTTGCTATCGCAACTCCAAAAATATCCAAAAATAAATTCCAAAACAGGAACCACCAAACAACAATGTAGGGTCAATTCTCCCTTTGCTATGAAGGATGAGTAAACTCACTCATTATAAATACTTATTGCACCCGCACAAAGTTTACAAGGCTTAGAAAATCCACGTGAGAATCACATTCGATAAATAATAAATTTCTTTTCTCTCTGTTAAAAATCGATATTTAACTTAATCCCAAAAAAAGTGTTAGAAAAAGTCACAAGCCATAGCTTTCGATATTTAATAGCTATTTATGATATACGTGTTAAAAGTAAGATTTTATTTTGTGAGTGAAGATGATTAAAAAACGAGCGTAGCGAGTTTTTTAACTTCACGAGGCTCTCGATGATATTCTGGCTAAATATGAAGAAGCCGCACGGTGGGAGCAGATTTAGTTGCTAAGTAATGCTTTTCCACTAATATCTAATGTCAACATTCAAATACAGTGTGGATTAAATCCAGCTAGATCCTTCAGATCCGCAATAATTATAAGGAATGGTAGTGGTAATAAATTATAATTTTCTATCTATGAATGGCAAACTCTCTTAAAGCTGGAACTGGAACGTTTGAAAAAAGATTTCTTCCAAACACACCTGCAAGGTTGGCCTGATGAGTATGAACCTGTGACTCATCGCTCTGGAGATTACACGACAGTTACCCAAGTAATCTACGAAAATATGAAAATGGTGCAGGTCATAAAATACTACATGCGCATCAATCTTTTCCTTCAAGATGTTGAAGAACTGTTAAAACTCGATAATTATGTACTGTCGCATAGAATAAGTATACTAGATTCGTTAGATTTTTGCACGTACTATTTTAATGTTTTAGATATTATAAGTGATTGGATAAAAAAATTCTCTAAATGTAAATGAAATTATAAGTTCTTTTTGTGATGTATCTAATGCTAATATATTAAGTAATGCCCTTCGCGAATATCTTTACTTTTATCAAACTAATGTACTGTCTGATAGATGTAATAAAATAAAATGTTAATTAACATATCTTCTATTTTATTTTTTTTTCCTTGTATCCCAGTTTCAAAATATAACAGAAATTTAACTTCAGTAAAATTACACTTGACTAAAGAACATCGTGTCTGTAGTGACATTATCAACAAGCTACATGGTATGGAAATAATTCAGTAACTTGCCAGCACGATATCCATCCTTCTAAATTCATCTCCTTCTCATCCTCATCCTTTCATTCGTCTTTAGATGGCGGGTCGAGTTGTTGTCGCCTACGCCTTTAGTTACGCCTACGCATCCACAGCTGAACCAGTAGAAAACAGGTCTTAAATTGATGTGACCTTGACCCCAAACGACCTAAGAATGATGTAAAGCTGTTTGGAGGACTTTGACCTTGAATAATGCAATACCGAATAAGAATGACGCACTGCTGTTTGTAGGTCATTGACCTCCTTTATCGTGATTGAATTTTAAATTTACCGCCAACTGGCCATGTCACGTCACTTCCATGTCGCCATGACACTTCTTGCAGCTCGATGGACGTTGGCCATGTGACATCACTTTCATGCCGCCATGACACTTCTTGTATGCCACCATCCATCTCAAGAACTCTTCAGGGTCACCCCAGAAGCCAATGACCACGAGGCGGACCCTCAAGCTCAAGAACTCTTCAGGGTCACCCCAGAAGCCAGTGACGTCACTTCCATGCCGCCATGACACTTCTTGTATGCCACTATCCAGCTCAAGAACTCTTCAGGGTCGCCCGAGAAGCCAATGACCACAAGGCGGACCCTCAAACTCGATATACGCTGGCCATATGACGTCACTTCCGCTCTAGAACCCGCCTATTTTATCTACTAACTTATATATCGACATAAAATTTGAAAACCAGAACACTTTTTGGTTTTATTCTAAAAAAAGCTAAAATTTATTTTGCCAAATCTGCCAAATGTGTAAGTTATTATAGAAATAAGGTAGAGATTATTTTACACATTAGTCATGCGGGCCATATCACCATGCTTATCCGGCTAGAACCCTTTGTAATGTAAAAATGGAAGTTAAAGTTAAATTTAAGTAAAGTTATGAAATGTCTTTGTAAAAATATAAAAATGGTAAAAAATTGTAATGAGTGCACAGATTGTAAAGAGTGGGCGACAGATACACAGAATGTCAAATATTAATTTTGATTAGAACGAACATAGAGGTTTACATAGTACAATAATGAAATTACGAGTGACTTGAAACATGACAAGTAAGCCACTTACCTTGCGACGGCTTATCTTGGAGTATGGTCTCGGGTTGTAGTTTGTAGTTAAGCAATTCTTCGTGTAATCCTAGTTTTTGCACTTCACTTCACTGAGGAAGGGACATCAAGTATTCGGGAATGAAACACTGTTGTTATGGCTTTCTTCGTCGACTTAATTCGAGAATTAGAAAATGTATTGGATATTTTGCAATGCTCAGTATAGCAAATAACATGTTCCGAAATGGTGATCAAAAGAAACATAAAAATGTGTTCACATGAACAATAAATTGTTGTCGTGTTTCAAACACACACTATATCTTATTTTATAAATTTATATAAATGAATGCGTATCATTTGGACACTAGTGATAATTTAAAACTAATTTGTGTCTGTGGTAACTGTCTTTCAAATGTAACATATTAGTTTTCATGGAAATGTCTCTTATTCACTAGAAAGACTATGTTCGTTAAAAGGCTCTATGGCGAACTCGTCACTATTTCGCGCACAAGCGATGCAATGGACGATCCCTCATCTGGACGACGGCGTCTGCGATGTCGATGAGCTATGTTGTTTGGTATAAGGACATCATCAAGATAAACAAACGCCTTGTTACTCTTCAATTCTCCCAGTGCTTCATCTATGGCACGTTGATAGATCGAAGGGACAGTAACAAAACCAAACGGCATTTGATTGAATTCATAATGTCCGTCAAGTGTAATGAAGGCAGTGATTTGTTTCGAATCTTCTTTTATTTGCATTTGGTAAAAGCCGGACTTCATATCTAACGTAGTAAAATATTTTGCTTTAGTCAGACCATTAAAATGGTCCTGAATAAGAGGCGATAATCCCCTCACATTCGAACGTCACTATTATTTTTCTTCACAAGTACAATGGGACTGGCGTACTCCGATCTACTTTTGCGAATAATTCCAGTACTTAAAAAGTCCTCTATTATTTTTTTGAGCTGAAAACGTTTTACAAACAATTTTAGTCGCAACGCAAATTTGAATGACCGACATCCTGCGGACATCAATTTTATTTTTTAATGCTCCTCTTTTTATTTTTGCTTTTATTAATACTGCAGTCGCTGCCCCAAAATTATGCACGTTTTGTCTTTCCAAAATATTTTTAATTTTATTTATCGTAAATAAAAACCTGTACTAACTAGAAATAAATTATATGTGTTAGGGGCGTATATACAGGGTTTAACCACCTATTCGGAAAGCTTAATAAAGACAGAAAATCGGAAAAAACAATTTTTTACTCGACTTTAAAAATGAAGGAAATCAACCCATAACTCCCGCTACGAGGGCGGCCCTGGCAGATGCCCGGATGCTCGGAAAATTTTGTAACGTAATGTCACGAACAGTTGTCGCCTAAAGGGAACAGCGTTGCCAAGTTCACATCATAATGTTCACATTTACTGTTAAACGTATTCAAGTAAATAAAGGAGCATGCTGCATTTTATTATAAATAATTTTAACAATTGTATTAACTTAGTGCAGAATGTTTTAACAAGCCTGACTTCTCGAAGTCAACTTTCGTTAAAACAAAATAAATAAAGTAGAGGATTGTAGGCACACCGTATTTTATTAAATAAAAAAAGTCGGCACACTACTAAATACCCGAATATACAAAATGCACTACAAACGGTTACAAAACCATTAACAATTTAAAGCGTTTATTCAAATCTACCACCGTCCATACCTCCCGCATTTT
>NW_019417155.1:55631-76522 GCF_000390285.2 Anoplophora glabripennis
GCCCGAAGGCTTACAGCAAATTAAAAAATTAACATTATGATGTTAATAAAAACTGATTTTTGGCAAGGCATGCTCAGACCTCCTCGAGGTTCTTGCTGGGCAACAATAACAATTTAATGTGTTGATTGCATAATTATAAAAAATAATTTATAACATTTTAAATTATTATTGGCTGACGTGAGCAAACCGTTTATTTATTGTCTTTATATGTGCGAAAATATATAAATATGGCGACGTTGCATCTAGGGTGCGTTCTTCATATCGTAGCCGTGCGCATATTCTGAATAAGCGACTGACGTCAGTCGGTCAGTAATAGCCTGAAAAGGGGGTTAAATAATGATTTGAAAATATTTTTTTCAGCTTAAATATGCATTTAATTTTTTTTTTAATCACGCCATCGTATTATACTCATTTTTCTCTATCTGCTCTTAAAATTAATGACATTATGACTGAATCACCCTGTATACCGGGCGTGAACCATTGAAGATAACTGGATACTTATTATTAATTTTAAATAAATAAAACACTTACTATGCTCTCAAGTCAGGGTCTGGCTGTCGTCAGGAGTGACCTTTGGCACTTAAGTTAAGCTCAGGACCTTTTTCCAAAAATAAAAAAACACATGGGTACCCAAGCATACCCTCACCTAAGCATTACATTTACAACTTAAATCAATTACTATTGTTTAGATATACTTTTCTCAAACTGCTGCAACTAACTCTATTCAAAACTTCTTTTATTGATATGGCCAATTCATTCAACTATTTATCAAACGTCAGGCTAAGAATGCAAACCAACCAAACCACCTCTGCACAACCAACATTGGCTGAAAAACTACGACACTGGGAGAGTTCATGGCCGTTCTGGAGCCAGACTGTATCACCGCAGCTAACAGCCTCCTAAGATATCCCACTTGTCACCGCAGCTAACAGACTCTGAGATAGCCCTGTGTCACCGCAGCTAATGGACGGACTGCATCACACGCAGCTAACAGCCCTAAGTTATCTCCATACCTCAGAACTAGACCGTATCACTGCAGCTAACGGTCCTTCACAACATCTCATAACAAAACAATAATAGGTAGGTGTGGTCAGGCAAACATTGTCACCAATTTCCACAAATGATTCATTTCAACAGTACAGAATACTCAATTAACAATTAGTAAGCATACTAAGATACTCAGTGATAATCCACAATTACAATAACTTACAATTATTTAGTCCTCTTATTAACACTGTCTTTACAGCACATACACGCACACACTTCACGTTCTTAAAATGAGGCCAGTCACAATATAGGAACCGTATTAGGGTTCAACTGAAACAGGGAAATAGACACTCATTCATTATCAATATGTATGTTAACATCACACCTCGGCCTAATCGGTGCATCGACTCTTTCAGCATCTTTAGTAAAATAAATATCCAATATAGAATGTCCATAACATATGTAAAATTGTAACGGTAGAGGTTAAGTTGTAAGATCGTACAGAAAATTATATCAACTTCTCATAGGTACAATTATCGTAACGTTAGAGGGGTCGTTTTAGATACATTCAATATTTATCCTTTAGTAGATTATTTTGAATATGTTGGATCAACATACTCTACTATCAAATTAAATGAGCCACAAATATATTTGAACGACGTCAACAACTGAGTTTATTGTAAAAACTTTGAAATATAAAAGGACCACGCACTAATTACTTTAAAAGGTGGTCCTAGTCAAAATTAAAAATTACTGTGAATACGAGTTATTTTTGGCATCTGGAATAAAGTTCCAATCATAAAAACGTCGGCAGATTATTTGTTTCTCTGGTTTTGGCCTTTTTTACAACTTTTTTCAGACACGTGTGTAGATGGAGTAAAAACGCAATGCAGATAGCGAAGTCACCCATTGGCAAGGAAGGTTCATCTTCCCAACCAAACCTGGTAAAAACTGCCCCGAAGAAAGATTAAACGTATATATAATCTATTCTATCCGCCACATCTAATTCATCACCCATTTTCAAGGGAGATAAAGTCCACGATTATACAGGGTGATTCACAACTTATCCAAAAAAATTTGGGAATAGAGAAATGGAGTTAATAACGTAGAAAAAATTTTTGTAAAATCCTTATAGTTTCCGAGAAAAAATTATTGAAGTTATAATATATTCAACCACTACATAGCTGGACAACTGTAGTCTCTAGCGTCATTCGCAATACGCGTGGAGAGCCATGTGACTCCTAATACTGAAATCCGTCGTTGCGGTAGTTTTTACCTGTTATCTGTGTTGTTTACAACAATTTTTTAGTAGTTAGTGTCAAGAATGGTTTTGCGTGTATAGCAACTCAGAGTTGATGGATATCGTTTTAATTTATGGTGAAGCAAGACAACATTTGTATTATGGTGAAGCATTTGTGTTATGGTGAAGCAAGACATCATTTGTGTTAGTTCGTAGACAGTGAGTAAGACCGACCCAAATGTGTTTACACGTTAGTGGATAAAATTTTGAACAATTGTTGTTGTAACATGGGGTATGTCAAATGATTTTATTATTTAAAAACACAAATTAATTTTATTAATAATTAATAAAGGCAAAAGCATTTGAATTTGCCGATATAAAATAGGTGCTATAAAATTATATTTATTTCTTTCCTTGCTAAAGTTTTTGACCGTTTTTATCACACCGCCATGCCGGTCACAAATAAGCGTGGTCAGGTTTTACAGTGGACCAGTTTCCAGTGCCGCGCAGAAGTGTATTTTTAAATCAATTTCGAACTGCCCTTTTTGATTTTTCTTTACAAAATTGTATTTGTAAGGGTCCCCTGTACATCCAGAATTTTTTTTTGGATAAGTTCTGAATCACCCTGTATTGTCAGATTGTCACGCCAGCCGCACCTCAATATACCCCCTCCCAATGGCAAAGAACCCACTTCAAAAAGGGTTACATGCGTCTTTGATCTGTTCCGTCCACCGCTTCTTGTCCATTACCGTTTCTATGGATGATAGAGATCACAAACATAACGTCACACTACCTTGATCCCTCCTTGCAAATGAACGATTCGTTAATTCTTCTTTGAGATATTTGATTTTGACATAAAAAAATGCCGATTGACCCATAGTGCGGCGTCATTAGTATTTTGTAAATTCTTTCTTTTCATAGGCTTATAATTAATAAAATATTATCTTTGCCAGGCGACCGATTAACGATGTGTGACCAGGAGGCAATGGAGTTATATCTAGGCGATGATAAACTGCCAATGGATCATAAGGGGCGAATCCTGAGGGTGTGGCGCTAGGAACACCATGGGGGGAATCCTCATGGCAGCAAGGCATGTCAAGCGGCGACCTGGCGAATGCATTGGTACAGGATCTGGTGAAGGCGTTGTTGGCGGGCGGCCTTACTACTACAGTCGAGAATATAACCAAAATGTACCCAGAGGCGTGACCAAGGCGACAGCGGTGGCGCAACCGGACCGGCGAAGGTAAGGTTACTACTTGATCCGGTGAATATATGTTTCAGGCAGGTGGTGTATGTCAACGGCGAGAAGGTCGAGGCGTACCTGGACACCGGAAGTGAACAAAACCTAATGCCTGAAGCTGTGACGAGGCGATTGGGACTCACAATCGGTGAGAAGGGGCGAGCACAAGTTTTCCAGGGATTTGACAGTGTCCACAGCATGGGAAGTGTCCAATTCGAAATGACAACGGCGAATTGTCAGCTGATCATCACCGCGTTGGTGACAGGAGCAGACATGGGTGCAATAGAGCTCCTCGTGGGTCAACCGGCCATCAATAGCCCCGGCGTGACTATGGTGGTCAGAGGTGGCAAGATCATTTTGACTACAGCGCCTGACGTTGATGAGCTCTTGAAATCTATTTCGCTTGGCGAAGGCGAGGCGACACCGAGGGCCGTCTTGGCGGAAGATTATAACCCTAACAGTTGGTTCTTAAGTGTGTCAATTGCTTTTAACACATTGCGCGGCAGCTAATTTTTGTCAGGGAGCAAGGCAGTGGGTGAGAAGTATATATTTTTTTTTATTACAAAAGAGTACAAATAAGCTAGGCCTGGGCGCCAGCCGAAACAAATCGACAAAAGAGAAGAGGAGCGTAAGACACACAAAATTTTTATACGCAAACTTTAATGTGGCCTAAAATGTATAAAATTCTATGACTTAGATTAATCAGGTAATGATTTTGTGAAAATGATTAATTAAATAAGTACTTAAAATTACTTAAATACTACTAGTATGCTACACAATAGATGAACATGATTTAACGTAATTAATTATTAACAAATGAGTGGGTATTATTTAGGTATCAATTACGGTAGAGAAATAATCTTCGTGCAGGCGTTATATGCCAGGTAAGTATTTGTCTTACATTAGTGTATATGCAACTCAAAATGAGCATGAAAAAATAAAACAATATATCAAATCCCCAGATAACAGCATTAAATTGCAGGTAACAAATAATGATCAAATTATGCATTTTTCAAATAATAAAACACACCCTAGTTTTTCTGAGTCCTTAACACAATACAACCTAATATGTGTAATATTCGTCGGAATTCCCGCACGCCAATCGCTATCTATCCGCATACGCTTGCCGAACTCGCGCAAAAAGCCTTAACATTTTTTGTATTCTATCCAGCCAACGTTCTACATGCCTTCCATTTTTAACAATAATATTTTTAAATAAATAACAATCAGGTACTCTGCATTACTAAAATTATGCACAAAGAACTAAAAAATGATTACTGTTTTAATTATTTAACGTAATATTCGTTTACTATCACTAGATATCTCATCTTCGCCTTTTTCAGGAATTTAAGGAGTTTAAGGGAGATTACGGAAATATAGGAAGCCATAAATTAATACTTATAAATATTTGCCCATATTTTTACATGATGTATGTTTATTTTTCTGTATGCAAAAATTTTCAACTAAATAAAATCTATTTAGATATGCAACAAGTGTTACTGCCTTTAATTCTCACAAAGTGTTAAGAATCGCATATACAGTGGTGACCATATTTACTTAATTTATTAATTTTCTTGTGCCTTTTTCGCTAACTGGTAATTGAACGTTACAAGATGTAACTCTTCGGTCGAACTCTGTGAATCAGGTGAAGGTGGAGGTTCTCGATGATGTATACGGCGTGGAGTACCTCATGAGTAAGAAGCAGTTCCCTTGTGCAGAGTCTACAATTATCATTTCGGCGTAAATAGTAAGGGGGCAGTAAGAGGAGATCACAGTGGTCAATTTGAGGTGTGACGACGTAGTATGGAAGAAAGGGCGACTGGTATCTCGGTTGAAAACGTGCTTACCAGACACAGGGGCGACCAGGGTCGGCGGCCACCAGGTGAGAGCTTTAACTGCATTTGTTAGTATCTTAGACATTTCAGGCGTAATAATAGGTGCTGTATCTGAACGGTACAAGCAGCAATTGTTCGACTTGTTACGGCGTAAGTCTAGTTGCTTCTCTAATGGGAAATGGCGATCTCGAATTAACGAGCTTAGGTCAGATGCAGATTAAGTTAACTTCGGATGTGCATGTTTATTTCAGACCTTACAGGTTGTCGTAACACGAGAGGGCGTTGGTAGAAGGTGCAATTCACCGGCGATGTTTCAGATGATCATTCACAAAACGTTGAGTAAAATTAAATACAGCGAGGTGTTGGCGTACATCGATGATTTGCTGATACTTTCCTCCGGCGAGAATGAGGGTGTACGGTTGTTGGGGTTCGTGCTAGACCTCATTGAGCAAGCAGGAGTAAAGTTCAAACTGGAGAAGTGTTCTTTCTTACAGGGCAATATCGAATATTTAGGGCACGAGATCGACGGCAAGGGGATTCGGCCTGGAAGGCGTAAGGTACAGGCGGTTCTAGATTTTCCTCAACCCCAGGATGTCCATGGCGTTGGACGATTTATAGGATTGTTTTCGTATTTCAGGAAGTGGGAGAGCGAACAGCAACAGTCGTTTGCGGTAGATACTTAAGGAAGCTAGCGGTTTACGATAGTCAAGCGAACATCGACATCCATACAGATGCGAGTCGGTTGGCCGTAGCTGGAATCTTGTTGCAGAAGGCGTCTGGCAGGCGATTAAGACCGGTGGAATACTACAGCAGGGCGACTACGGTGCATGAGCAGGTCTAAGTTACGAGCTGGAAACCTTGGCGGTGGTTGAGTCCATTAAACGGTTCATGGTGTATTTAGCAAGCGTGCATTTCAAGGTGGTAACCGGCTGTGTTGCAGTAAGAGCGGCGTTGCTAAAAAAGGGACCTGATTTTACGAATATCTTGACGGTGGCTAACGATACAGGAGTACGATATGGAGATAGAATATCGACCCGGCAGGCGTATGCAACATGTTATAACTCCTAAAGGCGATGGGTGGTGTCATCGGCGGATGACGATTGTTTCTGACAGTGCAGCTGCAATGCCCTGCGGCGCAGGAGTTGGTTCAGCGGCTACTGTCCGTCAACCTTGGCGACAAGAAGGCGATTTATAAGATTAAACAAAGGCGATAGCTTATATGTGCCGGCGGTGACGAGGTTTAATCTTCTCAGGAAACATCATGATGACATTGGGTACCCGGCCGGCGAACGGTGTCTGGGGCTAGTATCGGTGACCTACTGGGTTCCCAAAATAGGGCGTTTTGTGACCAAATATATCAAATCGTGTGTACGGTGTGAATTTGCGAAAAGGCCAGTATGGGCATCCAATTAGGCGGTCATTCGACACGATGCATGTCGACCATTTCGAATATCCAAGGTAAGGCGTTTAAACGTGAAGAGTTTAATGCGTTTCTGGCGGAGAAGGGAGTTACGCAAATGATGAATGCCTAGGGCAGGTGGAAAAACCCAATAGAACTCGCGGAGACGGAAGGTCGTTGAGACGATGCTTTGCCTAATGTTGTCTGGGACCCTAACAATACAATCAACACGGGTATATGCTTCACTTCTTCGAGCCTGATGTTCTCTCACAGTCGTGGAAGCGTAGCCGATTTGCCGGGCGAGCTAGCTAGCGACACAATCCCGTGAAGGTTTTAGGGATCCGGAGAATGGTCGACAGGTCACGGCGGATGATCAGAGGTACGCGTAGTAAAAGGCTAATGCGGCTAAAATTCCCGACTGAACAACCAGATTCGAACGGAGGTACTCAATCTGGGGCGTGAGTGAACTCGGCGGTCTGGCAGATTTCGGTAATGGCCAAATACACAAAAACTGAGCCAAGGCGTTAGCTGACATAAGTAGGCGAGGCGCGGTGATGAAACGGAGGTATGATTGGCGCAGGAAGGTAGCAACTTCCTATAAGATAGGCGACCTTGTACTATGGCGGAAATCAGCGGCTCCAAGGGCTGGCGTAAGCGTGGACGGGCGATGTACCAGAATTGCTTAGATGAAAAGAGCCGGCTGCGTCACCTACGACATAGTCGGATAAGCGGTTTTCGCATGCTATGGCACCCGAACGAGATGCGCATTGCTCCCGCTGAGTACCATTTCGTAAAAATGCTGATTGTACTGTATCTCCGGTGCCAACGGTTCCACGTTCCGGGACAGCCGACATCGGAAGTAGGCCGATTCGGGGCCGGTCCGCGAACCGTGGTCGGGCTCATGGGATTCCCCGGACCCTACCAGTTGGTACGTAGGTATAACCTCGTCTCGAGTATCTGTGGATGTCCTACTTCGTGGTAACTCATGCGTGCTACTCGTATCCGTGAGTGCGTCGTGAGGGGTGGTCGAGGTGGTATCAGTAACCCGCGTAGCAGCGGACCTCAACACGTACGGCGCTGTGGCTGTGCCGTGCCGCGTACTTCCGCGAGCTACCACCTTCGGCCCCTCAAACTCTTCACGCAGCATCGAGATAGCGTTGGGAAAGGAGGCCATTTCCTCGTTCACCCGGAGTATCGGGAGATCTTTCGCCGGCAAACAGGCGTGAGGGCAGTCCGTGTAACCGCTGGTCTCGTCCAGTTCAGTCTTGATCATAGAATCACGATCTGATTTATTTTTTGTACCTTCGAGGGCACCAATCCTCGTAGCACTGGATGTCGCATCGCATGGATACATCTTACCCCGTACGACAATGTCGGAGCAAGCTCTTTTGCTCCGAAAGTCTTGTAGAAGCACTGATTCTACTTTAAATGTGGGTCTCTCGAGGGAGCCCTGAGAAGCAAGGACAACTTTTGCTAAATTTTGAGTACGCCGCCGCATGACGTGCGTACTATAACTTTGGACTCGTAGGTCGCAAAGATAATGCCTCGTAGGGGTATGGCGAGGAAGGTTGCCTCGACGAGTGACCGCCTAGAGGTTTGACGAGGAAAGTTGCCTCGGATTTGCAGATCTCGATAGAATCTGAATGATAGGACTCGTAGGAGCTTATGCCGTTCCGAGGTGCGGGTCTCTCGATGGAGACTATGGTCTCACTATGGGAGACAGGGTCTTCGTCGGAGATGCTCAGTCTCGGACGGTATCGCAGGTCTCTAAAGGAGCCTGGGGTGTCGCTGTTTCGATGCAGGAGGCTATCGAACAGGATCTTCGTCGGAGGTGGTCAGTCTCGGACGGTATATCTCGTGAAGCGAGTAGTGGTTGTTAAGCACTATAAATTTGCCTCGTCAAGGTATGGCAGCCTTGATGGAAGCCTCGTGAAGCGAGCCTGTGAGCTTGAGCTCCAAAAGTTCTTGAGTTTGATGCCAGGGTTTTCACAATCAAACCGTGGAAGTTATGTTAAAAGATTTATTGAACAGAATTAACAGACAATAAGTGCTCTCAATTAACATATACAAGACATTTACCATAGAATATTAATTGTTACATTACTTCCACTGAAGTACTGCAGATGTCCATACTTTTGGCGGAGCGCTCGTGAATCGTCCGCCAAAATCTCCAGCAAAAGCGCCCTTCGTCGACGTCGGATCTCGTTCCCCTCTGGCCTCTCCGGATAGTTGATGTCGGCATCGGGGATTTTGGAGTTTTCTTCCATTTTGAGAAAACTCTACCCGCGGTCTCGGCTTAGGCTACCGATCATCGCATCCAACCGCCAGAGCGGTGCGACCCTCGGCCCAAAGACGGAGAAATTGGAAAGTGTGGTGAAATTTTCCCCGTCTTCGTAAAAGGGCTTACAGAGGTCTTTGTACTGCATGGATCAGATTCAAAAGTGGTTCGGCCGAGATCGCGCGGACACTTCCGGCGGCAGCTAGGAAAACGTGAAATCTTATTATGGCTTAGTTGGCCGTTAGTAGTCGCACGATTCGGCTCGAATTTGGATATGTTAACCACTTAGGGATACTCTAGTGGTTTTGTTGGTTCGGCCGAGATCGAATGAGCGGAACGGCTAAAAACGCCTTTCCCCGTATAACGGCGTTTTGGCCCATCCGATTCGGACGAAATTTTAGGGAGATAATGCCAGCAATGCGTAGTATGCTGCATTAAATTTTAACACCGATCGCTCAATAAATTTTTGAGTTATTGACGTAGCATCCTTGGACCAATTCGAAAGAAATAATGATGGTTGTTTCCAAATACCGCCCTGAAGCGCGCGGTTCGTCTGCAGGTTGCGAGGGTCGCTGCAGTGGATACTGAGCGTCGGGGTGGCAGACCCAGGCGAGATCGGCCGTGATGCGGGTGACATCGGTAAATCGCCCTCGGACGGTATCGAGTTCGATGTCTGAACTGATACCGTGGAGGCTTTTTGGATTTACCCGGCCGACGGCGATTAGTTTTGAAACCGTGGCGGGTTTTCTGTTTGAACTGGAAAGGTAGGCGAATTTGACTGTCGCCTCCTTCCCAATTCAACGGTCTCATATCCGTAGGTACAAGACAACTTCTAGGAATAAACTGAGTGTTCTGAAATCCTGAAACTCGCTCGGAGGGTGGAATACGACAATTTATAAGAAAATTCAAGTTCAGGGTTATTGGCAAAACGACGTTCTATGGACCGAAATCTGCGTAAGGCACCTGAGCCTAAAATAGCCTAAAATTGGTGCAGAACCTTTGAAAGGAAAAGGTACTATATACTACCACTACTCGATGGTGATGAGCAATAAATATTTCTTCGCATTGAATTTCCTCCGAGAAGCAAGATACAATCACAGTATCTAATGAACAATCTACAGTAGTACAAAATGTATTTAATGAAAAAAATTCTTCCCTGTCGACCCTGCCTATTAAGAAGACCCAACCAAATATCGCCTTAAGTGCACTATGGGTTTAACTATTCGACCTTCTTGGATAATAAAAGGATACATTTCGGCATCTACCAAAACATCTATACTATGTGCTTTGTTGAAGTCGGGATCTGCTAGCTTCAGATTATTAACATGATCCCAATTTTTGTAGTAGTTACTTCCTTTGATACTATCGACGATATTTGATTAACACACTAATTGGAATGGTCAATCGGGATCGTGACAAATCAAGTTTTCGTAGACAACTTTCAGTAATGTAATAAGTTTGTTTGATTTCCTTGATCAATGAGATCTCTAACACTGATTTGATTTCCTTGATCAATGAGATCTCTAACACTGATTTGATTTCTTTGATCAATGAGATCTCTAACATACTGATTTTACAGAGCTATCTAAAATTTCCACAAGAGTTGTAGAAGAGCACTGTGCTTTTACAAGAAACTGTATTAGCTACAACTTCGGCTTCATCAGAATGTTCAGGAACTATTGAATTTGGTGTATTAAAATTAACAGAAGGGTTGGATCTAGACAAATCTGTTTTTTTTTGTTTGTCTTTATAATATTATGTCTACTACCATAAGTTCTACAATTATGTTTACTAGGACAATTTTGAATAAAATGCTCGGAAGACAAACAATTTAAGCAAACATGATTAGATCGAGTTAAATTGTATCTATCTAAAGGAGATTTTTCCAGAAAAGTGGGGCATTTATATAAGGAATGGAAACTGCTACAAAATATGTATTTTTGACTTATACTCTTCTCTGTATTGACGACAAAAGAGAGTGAGTTAGAAGTCGTATGACTAGAAGATGGCTTGGACCATGACGTTTTCTTGTAGGAGGTATTTTTATTTTTTTGTTCATCAACTCGACTAAGAGCTTTACATTGAACCTCAACAGAAGATACTAAAGTTTTAAAAGAAGGCATTTCAACTGAAGTCTGTTCCAATTCAAACCGTTCGCGAGTATTTCTATCAAGTTGTTAACAGAAGGTGAAATAAAACAAAATCCCAGTCTTTTACAGGAAGTTCAAAGTTTTCTAATATTAACAAATTGTCATGAAATGTATTCAATAATTTTCGTAAAGCAAGATTGGACTTGCGTTTATCTTGATATCTCAATAGATGACAAGATATCTCAATAGATATCGATATTTAGATATTTAGTCAATACTAAAGTTTGATAGGCTGAATCAATTTTTTTTTCCGCTAAAGGAAATCGTGCTAGCAAAGTGCGAGGTTCATCGCTCAGAGAAGTTATTAAATACTGAAACTTTTCTGTTTTGGACAAAGATTGGTTATTATATACCATAGAATTAAATAAAGCAGTAAAGGAAGGCCACGTTTTATAATTTCCATTAAATAAAGGCAAATTTATTTTAAGTAATTTAGCATTAGTAGAGCTTGAATCTGCTATTTCTTGCTCCTAATTGATTTTTACTTAATTTAGAATAAATTTTTCTAATCGTATAGCCCTGACTATCAAAACCTCTACGAATCATCTTCATTCTCGTCTACTATTTTAACTATAATTTTTTCATGAGTGGTTTCAAAACTATTAATAATTCTTTCAATATTTTCGTACCTAGGCACAAATTCCTCAAAAAGTGACCACCGCCCAATTTTTGTCACATAATGCGCAGTAACTTGTTAAGTATTAGACATACAAAAAAAATTATATGGAAGTTGTTCAGAATTTGATCCTTTACAACTTTTATTAAGGTCACTTTGTTCTAAAAAATATTTAGGAAACCACCCCCATAGCGCATTTTTTTTTTATAAAATGACATCTTTAATGGATTAACTGGCGACGAGGATTAAAAGGAAGTGAAGAGGCCACGTGTTTGTCGTATCAAAGGGCAACGCTTTACTCCACGTTTTCAAAATCGCAGGTCTAATCGGGCAAGTAAATGAGTTCGACCACATAAATAGGAATTCGATAGTTTATGATGAAAGATTAGAGCAATATTTTTGCGCTAATAGCATCGTAGAAGCAAAAATAAAGGTAGCGTTTTGAGTCTAATTGGAACATCGACGTGCAAGCTAGTAAGAGACCACAGAACACCCCCTAGAATAGAAAGCTAGCTACTTACCCGCTAATTTCCAAAAAGTTGGGTTCTCATTCACTCGCGGCGCTGCTGGCGACTTTATAGTTGAAACAAAAATACAGAGATATCGCCACATGTTTGAATGGTTTTTAAGTGAATCACAGAAAATACCGTCACGTAATTATGATTAACGTATTAGGGAGTTTTTGCATAAGGTATTTACGAATACGATAAACGTTAAAAACACGTGACTAAATACCGTATTGACAAATAGCGTGTACTGAATGCTCCCAGTTTTTGCATATCGTGTCGTTTATCAGCAATTGTAAATTGATAAAGCGTGTCCTAACCTCAATTCTGACGGTTATGCTTTCATTCGACACTTTTGCGGTAAAAGGCAGTCGGCAAGTGAAAGAAAAATGGATAGATTACACAGCCACACAGAAAAAAAAAGTTGGGTATACTTTTTATGCGACATATATTTTTCGTAGTAATTTGGCCTCCTGAACACGAATCTGGGGTCAGAATTGGCCCATCACGTCACAATTTTGGATTTTGACCAGATTTTGTATAAAGGGGTTTTTTGGGTCGCTGATTACTAATGTGAATTCACATTGTAAAAATTCAAGATGGCTGATCCAATATGGCGGGTGTACTTTTTTGAAATCCACCGATTTCAGTAAAATTTGGCATCATAAGGATTGCTGGTTGATCTCACCTTCATTAATCACACATCTGGAGCCAGATTTTCATAAATCAAGGTAAAAGATTCCACTCCGTCTAAAAATGTGACTTCGCTTAAAAAAATGACTTAAGGACTCTACACATGTAATGATGTGTAGTGTGATGTGCTTGTTTCCATGGGACAAGACAAAAAAGTTTCTACTTTATTCTTTCATTTATTTAGTCGTGCATGGGCTTATGGTTTTCCAATCAGATTTTTTTAACTACTATGCAGTTTTCCTATGGCATTTAGATGCTTTTATTTCTTAATAATTTTAAAGTTCAAGGAAAAGGACACATTACTGCCACACAGCACATCACTGCATCTGCTTATGCCTTCAATCTAAAAATGTGACTTTGCCGAAAAAATGCCGCCTACTCGGCCTAAAATTATGACTCTGCCTACAAATTTTACCTTGATTTATGAAAATCTGGCTCCAGATGTGTGATTAATGAAGGTGAGATCAACCAGCAATCCTTATGATGCCAAATTTTACTGAAATCGGTGGATTTCAAAAAAGTACACCCGCCATATTGGATCAGCCATCTTGAATTTTTACAATGTGAATTCATATTCGTAATCAGCGACCCAAAAAACCCCTTTATACAAAATCTGGTCAAAATCCGCTCAGAATTTGAAAATAGCGATTCCTGCTCGGTTTTTTGAGGTTAGAAAAAAAACCACACGTTCTAGCTCAATTCTGACAGTGGATTTGAATTCAGCAGAGTCTTTTACATAAAAATGTACTATTTGATGTGGAAATAAATTTTTTTCCAAATTTTCCCAGTAAATTTTCATCAATTTTCACTATTTTTCACAAGTTTTTTGAGATTAGGAAAAAATTGTGACGTGATGGGCCAATTCTGACCCCAGATTCGTGTTCAGGAGGCCAAATTACTACGAAAAATATATGTCGCATAAAAAGTATACCTAACTTTTTTTTTTCTGTGTGGCTGTGTTATTAATTGTACACAAAATTACTATCCTAAATGCACGGTAAACTAATAATCTGGGTTGGATATCGGAATACCGTAACGATAAACACCAACGGTAACATGCGCAATGCCCTCTCACGTGAGTTTATCGTTTACGGTATTCTTAAAACCGATATGCAAAAACTCCCTATTATCGATTATTGTTTTAACACAGTTTGTTATTGTTTGTTTAATTGAGCGCTGTGGTTTCACTTTGTTTGTTTTATGGTATTTTGTAGAGTATATAAGAAATAAAATATACTGTAAGTAGTAAAAGATTTGCTATATTTTCTTAACCCTTTATATTGACTTAATGAGCATGCTGTGTGATTACTGATTATTATTGGGCTATTGGCCTCTTAAATAGCAACTGCCAATAGTACTATTCAAATAATTCATATATGTAATAATAAAAGTCCAAACTGTACGAGTACATGCCAATTCATCCATCATTTTAGAACCTAAATAAAAAATTTTGTTATAATTATATTAAAACCCATTTCTATTAAGAAAATTAGAAAATGAATATGTTTTCTTATAATAAAGTACTGGTTATTTTAAACTACTCTTTTTTTTTACCTGAAATGATTTGTTAATAAGTATGATGGGTTAGTTTGTTTTTATGCAAACTTTAAGTTATTTTTTTAATAGTCAAATTTATAAATAGATTTTTTATACGACTGCCTTGCAAAAGGAGATTTTGCGTACGGAAAACACGCTCTGAAAACGGTATTTTTCACACGCCGTGTGCTAAACATTTTGCACACGGTTATGTCATCTTTTCACACGCGTCTCCAGATTGTGATATTTGTTTGATGTTGTCACCCAAATTATGCAATGTTTCAAGTTGGCCGAGTTTCATAGCNAATAAAATATACTGTAAGTAGTAAAAGATTTGCTATATTTTCTTAACCCTTTATATTGACTTAATGAGCATGCTGTGTGATTACTGATTATTATTGGGCTATTGGCCTCTTAAATAGCAACTGCCAATAGTACTATTCAAATAATTCATATATGTAATAATAAAAGTCCAAACTGTACGAGTACATGCCAATTCATCCATCATTTTAGAACCTAAATAAAAAATTTTGTTATAATTATATTAAAACCCATTTCTATTAAGAAAATTAGAAAATGAATATGTTTTCTTATAATAAAGTACTGGTTATTTTAAACTACTTTTTTTTTACCTGAAATGATTTGTTAATAAGTATGATGGGTTAGTTTGTTTTTATGCAAACTTTAAGTTATTTTTTTAATAGTCAAATTTATAAATAGATTTTTTATACGACTGCCTTGCAAAAGGAGATTTTGCGTACGGAAAACACGCTCTGAAAACGGTATTTTTCACACGCCGTGTGCTAAACATTTTGCACACGGTTATGTCATCTTTGCACACGCGTCTCCAGATTGTGATATTTGTTTGATGTTGTCACCCAAATTATGCAATGTTTCAAGTTGGCCGAGTTTCATAGTTTCAAAAATTGTTGAATTCCCGAAGTTTGGGTGTGAAAATGTGTGATTCTGAAGAGATTTTACAGAAAGCAGGCGAAATATGTTCGGAAATGCTGCCCACAAAATCGAGAAAGTAGGTATGAAGCTGGGTTAAGCCGATTTATGGACTGGCGACTAGCCAAAAATGTCCAAACTTTCTCAGAAAACGCAGTAATGGTGTATTTTGAAGAACTATCTAAGAAATATAAATCTTCCACGTTGTGGACGATTTTTTCGATGCACAAGTCAACACGACGCACAAGTTAAGTGCCAATCACAACATAGATCTTGGAAGGTATAAAAAGTTGCAAGCGCTAATCAAACGAAAATCCGAAAACTACGTCCCAAAGAAGTCCCTAATCCTCACAGAAGATGATTTTTGCCGGTTTTTGACGAAAGCATCAGACGACAAATATTTACTTATCAAGGCGGTGGTGGCAGTTGGACTATCTGGGGCATGCGACGGGAGGAATTATGTTATCTCAAAATATAAGACAACAAAGATTTCGGCAGTGCTATGCTGCTAACTGAAGAATAGAAAAACAAAGGTACCAAGGTGTTTTACAATTACAGGAAACCTTTACACTATCTTAAAAAAGTACTGTGCTCTTCGTCCTCCTAATCTGAAGACAGGCAGGTTTTTTTTTTAAACTATCAAAACGGAAAATGTTTAAGCCAAAACGTTGGCATCAACAAAATTGGAAACATGGCTAGGGAAATCGCCAAGTTTTTGATGCTAGAGAATCCAGAAAGTTACACGGGACATTGTTTTCGGCGTTCATCGGCCACAATTGTAGTCAATTTTGGCTCAAATCTGCTTGCCCTCAAACGCCATGGAGGGTAGAAATCCAGTACAGTTGCCGAAGGCTACGTTGATGACTGTTTGAGAAATAAAATGGAAGTTTCGAAAAAGATAGAGTCTTCAGTGTCTTCTGCTGCCACAGAACCAGAACCACGATCGTCTACTGGAATACAACAAGAAAACAACGACCGCACGCTGAAAAACTGCATTAAAAACACGACACCAAAAATATTCTCTATTACCGAAAACAAGGTGCACAATAATACTGCTTTCCCAGCGTAACCTTGAAGGAATGTTCAAATGTTACCATAAATATTAAATATTAGTTTCTTTTGTTAATAATGCGTTAGCAATTTTCTTAATAAAAACGAGTTAAATTAAAAGTTGTATTTAATTTATTTTGTTAATGCGTTGGCAATTTTAGTAATAAAAACGATTTAAATTAAAATTTGTTTTTTGTGGTCTCTGTTTGCAGTCGTATAAAAAGTATCGTAAAAAACTCGTTTGAAAACCTATTTGCACACTCGCTCGACTTGTGGACCTCGCCTTCGGCTCGGTCCACCAATATATCTCGCTCGTGTGCAAAGAGTCGTTTTCAAACCCTGTTGTTTAATATACTATTATTTCATACTGTTCAATAGTGAACCATTTTTTGAATTATTTTTAGGACAAAAAATGGAACTTTAAAATTCAAGAACGATAAAGTAAAAGTTCTTCAAAGAAATTTCTATGGTAACCCACGTATTACCATAGTATAAATAAATACTATTTGATTTTTTAAATAAAGTCACAAAAATTATATGTACCATGGACGAAAAGTAGCTTTAGAGTACTCGTAAATTTTTACGGCCTCGACTACGCTTCTGCCTTAAAAATTTACTCGTACCTTAAAGCTTCACTTTTCGCCCTAGATACATAAATATTAATCAAAATTGTCAAAATCGAATTTACCGCTCAAAGTAGCACCATCTTTTATTGAATAGCTTCAGTAACAGATCAGGAATAATTGTCTACGCTAAATGCGAAACTTTGGTTCGCATTTACCTGCGCTGCTATCAACTGTGTGTAAAAAATGCTGAGTAATCAGTTTCTATTCTAGAGGGTGTTCTGTGGTAAGAGACTTGTGCCACCCTAGGCTTCAGATAAAAAAGAGCTATGAAGAATTATGCAGCATGTTAAGCCGACAATTTAACCCACATGTATCAGCGTGGCGTGAAAGGATAAAATTTTAGCAAGCCAGTCAAGAGAGCAATGAGCAATTAGTGAATGGTATGCAAGGGTAAAAAACCTTTCCGTAAATTGCAAGTTTGGGACCATGTTGGACGAAATTCTAAAGGACAAGTTTGTATCCGGATTGAGGAATGGGAAATTACTAGACCGCATCTGCGAAGAAGAGGTAGAGAGAACGCTCCAGAAGATGGTGATGTAAAGGGAGACTTGTAATTATTATTTTTTAAAGAAACCATTAAAAACTGCAAATTTTAAAGAATTTGAAAGAATTATTTACCCGACTTTATGTAAAATGCATTGCACAGTGACTTGACAAAAATTATGGTTAGATACATTTGTTTCGAAGTAATTGGTTTTCATCAGTACAATGTAATATACTACACTTACAGCAAATAACAATTTTAAACATATTTATGTATTTCGGTTTTTTAAAAGGTGGAGTTGAAAAATCATCCTAAATTGAAGTTTGGCAGCTCGTACTATGGAAATTCTGTAATGTTACGTTAACAAATTGTTTTGCTGAATGTTGGATACTATCTGAGGATTCCGAGGTGATATTATTACAATTAATAGGTGAACTTGTAGTTGATCCTAAAAATAACGTTGGCACAGCACTTCCTATTACTGTTTTTAAACATTTTTTACTCAAAATGGTCTTCACAAAAATAATTATCTGTTTGACGGAGTAAATTCTGATTTACATAATTTTCGAACTGATTCTATCCACAGTAATTGTCTGTCTTTTGTAATTCTGAAAAAACTTTTATTTCTATAGAACGTATTACAGATATTCATATAGCAATAAATGTTTTTGCAATTTGGAGCACAACATTGACGTTTAGTTCTACCAGGTAAACTCATTTTGGATTAAAAAAACGAATAAAAAACAGTAAGGCAGTTCAGACGATTGATTCAATAGATCCCTTATTATGTTAATCTAAAACAAAATAAATTTATTAATGTATATAAAACGCGGCAACATACCTGAAGTCCTGAAGATAACTATAACCTCAAACATTTTATTCTACTCTACGTTGATTGAAATATTTCAGTCAACGCATTCTATTTCTGTTGATTGAAAGCTTGGAAACAGATTCGATCTGTGGTTGCAGATTTCTGTTTAACAATTTCCATAAAGGACAATGTTTTGCTGCAACAACGTGAGATGGCCTCAGTGAATGCATCCGCCCTATCCAATAAAAGCCTCTTATGGGTCTAACTATAAATTCGTTACGCGGTTCGGCGGCAGATTGGGCGGCTACGCGCGAAGACAATTGGGAAAATTTTAATAAATTTGAAAAAGAATTTAAAGATCGTTATTGGGGTATAGAACAAGAAAGGGAATTATTTTACGAGTTAAAATATGGAAAATATAGATCCGGGGATAGGGCAGAATATTTTTAGAAATTAGCGGCCCAAGCGTCGTTTTTATCCGAAAAATGCCGGAAGAAAAATTAGTTATGGTTAGCTAAGCATTTTTCGAATGATATTTGCAGAGGAATTTATACGAAGGGTTTAAAGAAAATAGACGAAGTAGAAGATTATCTAAGAAAGTTAGACGGAACTTACGGCGGGAGTAATAGAAATAGAGAAGTAAATAGAGATAGTTATGAAGGACGAAATGAAAGTAGACGAGAAAATAGGGATGAAAGAAATAGAGGTTTTATTAATAGGCCGAATTATACTAATGCTAATCTAGAACCGAATCGAGAAGTGAATAATAATAATAGAACAATTAGATTTTTAGATGTGAGAGATAGGTTGTTGAGCGATGACGAGGATCCAGATGAGTTAGAGGAAAATAAATTGTTGTCGCCTGTTTTTAAAAGTTATGTGGGGGGTCAAGATGATATTTTAATTGACTCGGGAAGCCAATGTACTGCTGACTCGGAGAAATTACAGGGTGAGAAAATAAATTTGCCGGTGTTACCGCTTGCAAATCTATTGGTTTCTGTAGCACTAGGTGGTAAGAAACAACGTATAAACAAGGAGGTACTACCAGTTAATATTGGCGGTAAGGATTTAGATATATCGTGTATTTTTTTTGTTCCAAATTTGAACAAAGAAATTTTACTAGGATGCGATTGGTTAGTAAATGAAAAAGTTAAAATAGATTTCGAAAAAATGACTAAATGTTCATAAAAGCGATTTAAATATTAAAATTCGAAAAAAAATACAAGGCCAACTATCGATGAATTTAGTAGATGGCAAGGATAATGATAGTGTAAATAGGAAAATTCATATTCTGAGTTTGATTTACTTCAAACAGTAAATAAAACCGAAATGTTTAATAACAAAGAGCGGGAGGAATTGTTTATATTATTAAAAAATTATCAGGACATGTTTTCGGATACTCCGGGCAGAACTTGTAACGAAGTGATTTTCTGACACCCCACATTTCTGTTTTCTTTTATTAAATCATATTAATAAATATAGTTTACCGCACCGGCATTGTTATTGGCATTTCAAACGCCGTCCGTCACCGCGCAGCGCCAAGCCGATGGCCTGCAAATTCACACCGCGTACGCCAGTCGGGTTGCCGTTTTGCCAGTAATTACTGGCATTTGCCAGGAATAAAGAGTCCTGCCAGTAAATTTGCCAGGATTGACTTAACGTCAGAAATTTGCCAGGGGAGCAACATTTTCAGGGATGTCGATTTGCAAATAACCCCCAACATTTGCATTATTGCATTTGTTATTAAAAGATCATAAATAAGCATCACAGAGCACAGAGATTACTTTAATCAGTTTTAAGAATTTCGATTCACGATATCACCGCTAGATGACGATGTATCATGCTTCTTTACTATTATATTTTGTCACACTTGGCACTCGGCAGCGATCCTTGTTTAATGTTTAATATTACAGGTTACAGAGTGATAGTGATAGCTATTTATACACTGACGGGATACGACGGTTAAGACAAAGGTAATAATCACCAAAATAATAGATTAAACTATTAAATTGCCAGGAATTGCAAGTAATAATATAATTAAGTTTTGCCAGGAAATGTCAGGAATGCAATCAAGTTTCGTCAGTAATTTCGTGTCGACCTAGTGGCAACCCTGATTAAAAAGTGTAACTTCTCTCAGTGTAAACGATTGTGTTTCTGTCAAATCGGTCGACTCTAGCGTGACCACAAAACATCAAAGGAACCGCCGATTCTGTCGCTTCTCGTTGGTATAGTGTTCTCTGGTATTATATTGTCAGTAATATAGTAATAACCAACAAACCTATAACTGTGTGTTGCATATACATGATGTAATAGCTGTTTTACATTGACAATTTATTCATCAGTAAATTGACGAAGTTCTTCAACAATTAATTCACGAATTTATTGGTAAACAGTGTGGTTTTACACTGCTATAGACTTTGTCAAGTTTTTTGACGTATGAATCAGTTCTACCAATGAATCAAAGAAGCAAATAAATTTCAAAAATGTCA
>NW_019417155.1:84384-90120 GCF_000390285.2 Anoplophora glabripennis
TCAGTTCATCTCCAGCCGCCGCCAACACCAGTCCAGTCCGAAAACCGCCGAAGTAAGTTAGATTCCGCGCAGATTAAATGCGCACGTCTCTTGAGGTGACAAGAGACCTGACGAGGTAATTGTACTGCAGAGTTAGTCCTGTTCCAGCATTCCGACCGACCAGGCGTGCCCAGGAAGAGAAGTGAGTCAAGGTTTAGGGACCCTAGGTAAAGACTTGGCTGCTGTCCGCTTGTACTAATCATATCTTGTCTTTTCAGTTATCCGCCGTACCACGACAAGGAAAGGTGCACTGTTGTCTCCGTCCGGTGTACCAGACCTAAACTGCGCGTTCGGCTTATAGGATGTTGTCTCCCCCTTTTTCTGTCCTATGAGTTGAAACGCAGGTCGTACCGAACCGCCGAAATACGACAAGGAAGGGTGCATTGTTGTCACTGTCCGGTGCATTCGACCTAACTGCGCGCTCTGCTGATAGAATGTCGTGTCCCATTTCCTTTCTGTTCTATGAGTGGAGACGCAGGTCGCAGTTAATCTTGTTTCTCTTTCAGGTACGACGTGGTTGGGTATACTGTTGTCTCTTTCCGGTATACTTAACCTAACTGCGCGTTCGGCTGATAGGATGTTGTCATCCTTTCCTCCTTTTCTGTCCTATGAGTTGAAACGCAGGTCGTAATTAATCAACCTTTCTTTCAGAGATTTTCTGCCAGCCGCTTGCCAGGATTGAGGAGCCCTGCTGTTACTGTTTTATTGCTTTTGTGTAAAGATAGTAGCCAAGTCTAGTCTATAGTTATTGTTTGTAACTTTGCTTTGCTAAATCGCTTCCTTCTTTCTGGTATCTGTACTACCGCTTACTGCCTTAACCGTTTACCTGTTTACCATTTCGCTAGCTCTGCTGTGCTTTGCTTTCGTCAGGTCACCGCTTAACACCGCACCATTATTTTACCGTTTTCCGTAGTCACCCTATATATAACCGTAACCGTTTAGCAGTAGACTTAGAGTAGCATAGTGTAAATAGGTCGAATTGGACTAAATAAATGTAAATATATACCAATTGTGTGACTTTTATTCCTGTGTGAAGTCTCTCTCTCTAGACCCTCTGGACATACCGTGTCTTCACTGCAGCCGCCCGTGTAGTGGTGTTTTTGCACTTTAATCAGAAACTGGCGCCCGAGGTAACCGCCGCCGCTCAGGCGTCATAGTGACGAACGACGAAAATACCACGTCACAAACTGATATGTATGAACATGAGATTCAGATGCGTGAGGTGACACCTTTTTTTAAACCTTCGTACCCGATCGCGTTTGCACATAGAGAAGAGGCCAGACGTCAAATACGCGAGATGGTTAATTTAGGGATTATTTCTAGTGCTCAAACGGAGTATATTTCACCACTTACGACCGTAACAAAAAAAGATAAGTGTCCGAGTCTGTCTCGATGCCAGACATTTGAATAAAAAAATGGTAATGGACCATACGAGGCCACCACTTCCTGTAGATTTATTGATGAAATTTAAAGGTATGAAATATTTATCGACCTTGGATTTGACCGCCTCCATTAAAGAAACTAGCCGAAAATATACTGGGTTTTTATTCGAAAACAATACTTATGTTTTTAACGTACTTCCATTTGGTATTTCGACTTCAGTGGCAAGTTTTATAAAGGCCTTAGACCGGATTTTAGGTACAGAAACACAAGATTTTTCCTTTAGTTACGTAGATGATTTACTAATATTTTCAGAAAACGTTGCCGAACATTTTCGCCATCTGGAAATTATTTTTTCTAAATTTAGAAACGCGAATATCACGGTTAAGTTAAGAAAATCGGTCTTTGCTCGTGCCGAAGTTATCTTCCTCGGTCACATTATTTCACCACAAGGTATACAGATGGATCCTGCACGTATTAACACGATTCAAAATTTTCTCGCACCTCGCAATATTAAAGAATTGGGACGTTTTTTGGGAATGATAAATTACGATCGTCGGTTTGTTGACAAGTTTGCGGATTTAACGATACCTTTACTACAATTGTTGAAAAAGAATACAAGATATATATGGGGGGTTAAAGAAAAGTTAGCATTCGAAGAGATTAAAGAGAGTTTTTTAAAAGTAACAATGATTAGTCATCCGGAGTTTGATAAAACATTTTATATACAGACTGACAGTTCGGATTACGGTTTGGGTTGTTGTCTATTTCAGTTAGATAGTTTAGGAAATAAAAAAATAATTGGGTACGCAAGTAGGACTCTGCAAGGGCCTGAGTTACGATATACCGTGACAGAAAAAGAGACACTTTCAGTGGTCTACGCACTACAGCAGTGGCGAGTGATAGTTCTAGGTTTCCCTATCGTTATAATTACAGACCATAAAGCTTTAACTTACCTGATGAATTGTCCGTTGAAATCTCCTCGTCTTACACGCTGGGTGTTATACCTCCAAGAATTTAACTTTATGGTAGAGCATTGCCAGGGTAAAGAAAACATTTTAGCAGATTGCTTATCTCGATATCCAGTGGATGATAAATTTAAAATTAAACCAGATAATGCGTCAGAAATTGACATAGCCATGCTTAGTTTTAGTAAAGAATTTGTCAACGTTCAGGCAGCTTTGCGTACGATTCAAACGGACGTTTTGTTTCCATAAACATACCAAATGGGGTTATGTATTAAGCGAGGTTGAGAATTGTATTAATCATATTAGACATGAGGTGTCAGGTTTTACGCCTGCCTTTTTATTATTTGGTACTCAGAGTAATAATAACATTCAGCAAATTATCAAATTTCCCGTGCCCGAAACTACGATAGAACAACCTTTAAACGAGTATTGGCGAGTTGCTTATGACCGTATGCTCAGTAAAGCCGAAAGGAAAAAAAGCAAAATAGATAATCAAAATAATCCTATTTCACTGATACCCGGGGATCTAGTTTTATTAAAGACACATCCCTTGTCATGTGCAGCTACTTCGGAAATCAAAAAATTCTTTCTCTTGTACGAAGGTCCATACTCCGTAAAAGAAAGAGTTGGTCCTAATTCGTACTTACTATCAGGATTAAATGGGTCGATCCTGGGCCCTCACAATATTATTAATTTAAAATTGTACAAAGTCGTACCAGATGTGTTGACATAACTATCGAGAGAGTTAGCTCTTTTAGTAAGTTTAGTTTTAATTACTATTTTTTTTTCTTTCCTTTGTATTTCATTCTCATTTCTTAGTTTGAGTATTGAATCGTGGTACCAGTTGGTTTTTGTCCCACGATTAAATAGGGGGGTAATGTGATGCCCTATTTAGTTAGTTACCTATATGTTTTGTATTGGTGGTGTGCCGGGTGGTGGTGCGATAGAAATTAGTGGGGAGATGTGCGCGAGTGGACAAGGGAGAGGGACGCCCGCGACAGTGGGAACACGATCGGTGTCCAGGGTAGATGTGAAACCACCACTTGTAATAAAATCATTTTATTGTTACGACAAAAAATACCACGAATCATTAGTAATAGTATCAGAGTTGTTGTAAAACTGTATTTGAAAATAAATGATCAAAGTTGGTTACAAGATTTTCTAGGAAATTTCTTTCCCTCCAAGCCAAGAACCCGAAATAAATATAGGAACTGAATATAGAAAAAAGTTCATCGCAAGTTGTCACTGTTGCTGTTGCTGTTGGTGTTGTTGTTACTGTTGTTGTTGTAGCTATTGCTGTTGTTACCAATAGAATCAATAACAACGACTGCAACTGCAGCGTTAACAAGAACTACTNTCGTGTACTGGTTGTACGATTAATGTTAATATTGTAAATAATAACTAAAGTTATTGTAAAATTCTATCATTATTTTAAAAGTATTTAATTGTTATTCATTTAAAAATAAATAATAATTTGGAGTTTTGCTTCATTTTTTCAAAGATTGAAATACAAAACTCTTATTAATTTACATGCAGTGTGCGAAATACTTCGCACCCTAGTGCGCGAAGTATTTCGCGCACGGTGTCATGGTAACGTAAGAATCCGAAAAAAAGTGTCACTACGCAGATTGTTGTCAATGCGCAAACCTTGTCATTTTTTGACGTTTGTAGAAAAAAAACATTTTACCTACGACCACTACTGTAAATACTTAAAAAACACACCTCTGCGATCAATGTAAGATTCCTATTACGTGCGGTAAAAAAATCGCAGTTTTGCTAGCAACCGCCTAGCAACGGTCAATACAATACTGTTTGTATTGACCGTTTCTAGGCGGTTGCTAGGAAAACTGTACGATATTTTACCAAGCTGTGCGATTTTTTTACCGTACGTAAAATAGGAATCTTACATTGATCACAGATGGTGTGTTTTTAAGTATTTACAGTAGTAGTCGTAGGTAAAGTATAGTACGTAATACGCGGTGTAATGCAATTACGCACTCATAGAATTACGCACTCGCCGCTACGCGGCGTCGTGCGTAACTTTTCCATTCGTGCGTAAAATGCTTTTTACAACACTTATTACGTAATATACTATTATATACATACTGACAGTTCGAATTACGGTTTGGGTTGTTGTCTATTTCAGTTAGATAGTTTAGGAAATAAAAAAATAATTGGGTACGCAAGCAGGACTCTGCAAGGACCTGAGTTACGATATACCGTAACAGAAAAAGAGACACTTACGGTGGTCTACGTACTACAGCAGTGGCGATTGATAGTTTTAGGTTTCCCTATCGTTATAATTACAGACCATAAAGCTTTAACTTACCTGATGAATTGTCCGTTGAAATCTCCTCGTCTTACACGCTGGGTGTTATACCTCCAAGAATTTAACTTTATGATAGAGCATTGTCGGAGTAATGAAAACATTTTAGCAGATTGCTTATCTCGATATCCAGTGGATGATAAATTTAAAATTAAACCAGATAACGCGTCGGAAATTGATATAACCATGTTTACTTTTAGTAAAGAATTTGTCAACGTCCAGGCAGCTTTGGGTACAATTCAAACGGACCAGGAGAATGAACCCTGGATCCAGTTAAAGAAAACGGCGGTAGTCAATGAAGGTGGTCAAGAAAATCAATGGTATAAATTATACCAAAACATTTTATTTCGGAATAGACTAGACGGTATCTGTTTTGGTTTGGGTGAATCGTATATCCACGGAGATTTTTGGCTTTCAAATATCACTAGAAATTAAAATGTTTCTATGCGCATAAAAAAAACGTGGGCTTAACTTTTGGCGGCACAATATGTTTAAAAAAATCCGAAAAATGTCATATTTTTCTTCCTATTTCATTATGTATCTTTTCAAGAGTTGATTTTAGGCAAAAATGGAACAGGAAAAAAATGTTTGTAATTAAATTTTTTACAAAACATGACAAATCGAATGAATCATGATTATTATGGTAAAAATCGAAAAAATCGCAAAAATGGGGTTAAAAACGATACTTTTAGGGAATTTTTTTGGTGTATTTAAATTGGGTATAGGACCTTTATACTTGGTTCAAGAAAACTTCATGTTATGTAGAATCATCACACCAAATTTCATCAAAATCGGTTCGATAGATTTTGCATAATAATTTTGCAATCCAGATTTTGAAAAAAAATTTGCAAATTTTCAAAATTTTGCACAGCAGAAACCAAGGCCGTTAGATACTTGAAAATTTAATCACATATAGAAGGATTCTCAAACTTTCAAACGCTTTTTGAAAAATTCCGTCAATTAGGAGAGCTCTGGCGCTTATTTAAACATTGGTCGAATTTTTGTACTTATAAACAATTAGAA
>NW_019417155.1:91294-119801 GCF_000390285.2 Anoplophora glabripennis
GCCCTTAGATACTTGAAAATTTAATCACATATAGAAGGGCTCTCAAGCTTTCAAACTTTTTTTGAAAAATTCGAATCCGTCAATTAGGAGAGCTCTGACGCTTGTTTAAACATTGGTCGAATTTTTGTACTTATAAACAATTAGAATAACTTTGTGAATATTCAATCAAATCAAATTTTTTAAAGCAGGTTTTAAAAGTTCTTGGAAAGACGCTTCTTTAAAAAAAAACAGATCGATTGGTCAATTAGTTACGTAGCCGATCAAAGTTAACCGTCATTAACACTAAATGTATTGGAATATCCGGGCTATTTTTTCGAAAAATACCTTTGGTATTCCGAGTACTTACCAGGTCTAAGATGCTTTTCTTCATTAGAAGTTGTTTGTAGTTGGTCAAGTGATACAGATTCGAAATTGTTTAAAATACTACTATATCATGTAGGCTTTGAACAATGTTGATAAAAATGGAGTATGTTGTATTAGTTGAGTAATGTTCAATCTAAATAGGTATTTATTTGAGCGGCACACAAGGTGCTTGCACGAGGGCTTTATGCGCTCTTGCCTGCATGGAAGGTCGCATTGAGTACCTATCGCTCTCTGCCGTCTGACCGTTTAGTGTTCAGTACTAACTCGTATATTAGTATACATAAATGTGTAACTGTGATAGTGATAGCATTGAACAAACATTTAATGCCGACAGAACTTTTATTGATGGTAGGCTATAAACGTAACATTAAGTAAATAAATTGTAAATATGGCGATTTCCTGCACAGTTTACTCTTTAAATGTAAACAATAAAAAATTAATTTTGAAAAAACTATTACACAACACCTAGGACACAATTTTGTCTTTCGATTGTTTTTTTATTTGAGTCGCTATGTTAATTCGTTTTGCAAATAAGTGTTATGGGCCGAGCGCAAAATATGGGTCTAATTCAAGCGCACGGCGGACTCTTAAAACTGTTCGTCTTTCTCCTGGGTCTTATATCATATATGTCAGCGCCGCTCAGTCGCCCCTTAAGAAAACATTTTTAAGAGTTTAAGCAACGATGACGCTCAGTGACTTCATCTTTGCAGAATCCGCAGCATCAGCAAAATCAGCAGTATCAACAAATAACTGAAACCGTCACCGATTCTAACATTGCCTTATATGGTGTTCTTAGTTGCGAAAGGGCTGATGATGCCATTTCCATATTTGGTCAATTGGTCAAGCCATCGATTGTTTGAGGTTTGGGAACGCGTTGGGGGTACCCCCCCGACGAACGGAACAAAGCCGGGAACCCGTGAGCGACACAAAAAAAGAGTTAGTTAGCAGCTTGCAATTGACAAACTTGGTCAATAGTCATTAGCCTTTTGTTATATGTTGCAATGGTGAGCGGTGGCGGACCGTTGGTTCCTTGTTCTGTAATATTTGGATAATTGTGCATTAAAATTTGTTTAATTAATCATTAATAAACGGTGATGGAATCCTCAGAGGAACTTCACCCTCTAACTACCCCCTTGTCTCCGACATATACTTACTGTTGAAGGCTCTATTTTATCTATTTTTATTTGTGAATCCAATCCATCTTTCTTTCAACTCGGAAAATTTTAAGACCTGACTTAATATAATTTGTCATCCAGTATCCAGTTCGGTAAAGTTTTGTCTCATGAACACATCGGCATTGATGAAGAATAAATAATAAACCTTTCCTGCTACAGTCTATCAGAATATAAGCATCCACGTAAGATAGTTTATGTTCTAGATCGCCTAGTTGTTTTATTAATTTATTTAGTAACATTATACATGTAACACTAATATAAAATTGAAATGAAACACTTGTATTTTATTATTTATATTTGTTTATTAAAAGTTAACCGAGGAATTTTACATGTTTATGAGATTTTTAAAACAAAAAGTAAATAATAAAGAGAAAACACAAATATTAGGTATTAATAATATAGAAAAATATGAAGATGAATGTCATAGATTTAGGTATGTTTATCAAACGTTTACTATATAAAATATAAACATAATAGTTACTGCTAGTGTTAAGAAATTTTTACATATTATGCAACCTTCATCAAAACGTTGTTGTTTGTTTAGTACATTTTACACTATTTTAGAAAACGATACATTTACGATACAATTGTGTACTTATACAGTATGTACACGGTTAGAGTGGAAAGGAGGGAAAATATTTTTATTTTTTATTTTACGATAAAACTACCTTTGTTTTTAACAATACAGAAATATCTTTAAAATGCGGCTGGCTAGAGAACTTTCATCTTGCCTGTACAGGGTGATCAGAAAATAGGTAGATATAAAAATCGTTAAAGAATAGACCACCTTTGTTTAAAAAAAAACAGGAAAGTTGCTTAGAATAAAAATTTATATAATAATTGCAATTTGTGTATGAATCGGCCTACTTTGATAGAAATGAACAGGAAAAATTTTTATTGTTCATTTTACGAGAAAAAGGCATTCTTGATTAAAATTTTTGCTTGTCTAAAAATATATATCTTTAAAATGTCAAAGTAGGCGGATTCATACACAAATTCAGATTATAATATAAATTTCAATTCTAAACAACTTTCGTTAATAACATATTTCTGTATTGTTAAAACAGTACGTTCTTGAACGCTTTTTATATTTATCGATTTTGTGACCACCCTGCAAGATGGAAGTTCTCCATGACAATAACATTTTAAAGACAAGCAAACATTTTAATCAAGAATGCCTTTTTCTCGTAAAATGAAAAATAAAAATATTTTCCCTCTTTTCCACTCTGACCGTGGACATAATATATATATAAATGTTCACGTCAAATCGAGGAAGGCTATCGCCAAAATTTGAAGGCATTTAACCCTTTCGCTGCGCAATACGTCTGAACGTAGCTACCGCGCCGTGCGCGATTGTTTATCGCGTGCGAATATATGCGTCTGGAGCAGTTAGACCACTTACAGTTTTACATTATGTTGTGTTAAATTACGATTTACGATAAATTTTACGATTTTATTTTGAATAAAATACAGTATATGTACTAAATAGAAACTGAAAGAAACATGAACAATCTTGGTACTATTACTAGTACCTCTTTCCATAAAAATATTTGTCACAATCGGTATAAGCTCGCCCGCAAAAATTCGCCTTACCAATTGCAATAACCGAGTCACTATGCGCACGGTTGCGAATATATACGGTTTGAGCAGCCTGATCCAATTTAACTATTCATGCGAATTTATCCGTCAGGAGCAGTTTGAGCCCTATAAACTTTTAGCGAATATATACGTCTGGAGCAGTGAAAGGGTTAATAAATGGTTTTGGGCGTAAAAAAATTTGTTCTTCCAATCAATTAGGTAAGATATTATGTGGCAGAATTCGAAAATCCAATATGGCGGCCCAATATGACGCCTGGAAGTGTAAAAAAAAAATCAGGATTCATCCAATAAACCCTCCAGTAAACATATTACTGATAAATCCGTCTCCAAATGACCTTAATGGGAACTTTCGAGGTCGCTGTTCATAAATTTTAAGTTATTTTCAACAACTAAATGTCCAATTCAATGGTCGATTTCATAGACAAGATAAGTCATACTAGTCATTTCCTATGTTTTCAAAGTCGCTGAATTGAAGTCAGTTCAATAGTATCGTATCACATTTTAAATCGATTCGATAGTATGTCATGCTATTGTTATTTCTTTTTTGATTTGTTTGAAAATTAACCTTAAAAAAATTAAAAATCAAGATTATTTATTAATAACACGACCCATCCTAAGAGACTCGTCGTTTCTCATGTTTCAGGGGTTGGCAAATCGTAATTTAAATTTCAATAATATCATATCACGTTCGAATCTTTGAATCAAAAAATTTAAAAATTGCAATTTTTCATTCATACTATGAATTGAATCTTAAAAGAGCATTTCTTTACAAATCAAAAAATAAATAACATAATAACATGACATTGTACTATTGTATCGATTTAAAATAACGATTCAGCGAAAAACATAAAAGTCCACTAGCTTCGTGATTTTTCATTTTATTTTTTTTTAAGGTTTAGATTGGAAAGTGATATGTTATTATCGGCCTGACTTCAACTTATGATTTATGAACAACGATCTCGGAAGTCGCCATTATGGTCATTTGGAGACGAATTTATAAGTACCTAATATGTTAACTGGAGAACTAATTTTTTTAAGCCCAAAGCCATTTATTAAGTGACTCCAAATTTTGACGAGAGTCTTGACCGATTTGACGTGAAACATCCCATATATATATTGCGAAAGGGCTGATGATGCCATTTCCATATTTGGTCAGGTCTTTTTTTATTGGTCAAGCCATCGATTGTTTGAGGTTTGGGAACGCGTTGGGGGTACCCCCCCGACGAACGGAACAAAGCCGGGAACCCGTGAGCGACACAAAAATGAGTTTAGTTAGCAGCTTGCAATTGACAAACTTGGTCAATAGTCATTAGCCTTTTGTTATATGTTGCAATGGTGAGCGGTGGCGGACCGTTGGTTCCTTGTTCTGTAATATTTGGATAATTGTGCATTAAAATTTGTTTAATTAATCATTAATAAACGGTGATGGAATCCTCAGAGGAACTTCACCCTCTAACTACCCCCTTGTCTCCGACATATACTTACTGTTGAAGGCTCTATTTTATCTATTTTTATTTGTGAATCCAATCCATCTTTCTTTCAACTCGGAAAATTTTAAGACCTGACCTAATATAATTTGTCATCCAGTATCCAGTTCGGTAAAGTTTTGTCTCATGAACACATCGGCATTGATGAAGAATAAATAATAAACCTTTCCTGCTACAGTCTATCAGAATATAAGCATCCACGTAAGATAGTTTATGTTCTAGATCGCCTAGTTGTTTTATTAATTTATTTAGTAACATTATACATGTAACACTAATATAAAATTGAAATGAAACACTTGTATTTTATTATTTATATTTGTTTATTAAAAGTTAACCGAGGAATTTTACATGTTTATGAGATTTTTAAAACAAAAAGTAAATAATAAAGAGAAAACACAAATATTAGGTATTAATAATATAGAAAAATATGAAGATGAATGTCATAGATTTAGGTATGTTTATCAAACGTTTACTATATAAAATATAAACATAATAGTTACTGCTAGTGTTAAGAAATTTTTACATATTATGCAACCTTCATCAAAACGTTGTTGTTTGTTTAGTACATTTTACACTATTTTAGAAAACGATACATTTACGATACAATTGTGTACTTATACAGTATGTACACGGTTAGAGTGGAAAGGAGGGAAAATATTTTTATTTTTTATTTTACGATAAAACTACCTTTGTTTTTAACAATACAGAAATATCTTTAAAATGCGGCTGGCTAGAGAACTTTCATCTTGCCTGTACAGGGTGATCAGAAAATAGGTAGATATAAAAATCGTTAAAGAATAGACCACCTTTGTTTAAAAAAAAACAGGAAAGTTGCTTAGAATAAAAATTTATATAATAATTGCAATTTGTGTATGAATCGGCCTACTTTGATAGAAATGAACAGGAAAAATTTTTATTGTTCATTTTACGAGAAAAAGGCATTCTTGATTAAAATTTTTGCTTGTCTAAAAATATATATCTTTAAAATGTCAAAGTAGGCGGATTCATACACAAATTCAGATTATAATATAAATTTCAATTCTAAACAACTTTCGTTAATAACATATTTCTGTATTGTTAAAACAGTACGTTCTTGAACGCTTTTTATATTTATCGATTTTGTGACCACCCTGCAAGATGGAAGTTCTCCATGACAATAACATTTTAAAGACAAGCAAACATTTTAATCAAGAATGCCTTTTTCTCGTAAAATGAAAAATAAAAATATTTTCCCTCTTTTCCACTCTGACCGTGGACATAATATATATATAAATGTTCACGTCAAATCGAGGAAGGCTATCGCCAAAATTTGAAGGCATTTAACCCTTTCGCTGCGCAATACGTCTGAACGTAGCTACCGCGCCGTGCGCGATTGTTTATCGCGTGCGAATATATGCGTCTGGAGCAGTTAGACCACTTACAGTTTTACATTATGTTGTGTTAAATTACGATTTACGATAAATTTTACGATTTTATTTTGAATAAAATACAGTATATGTACTAAATAGAAACTGAAAGAAACATGAACAATCTTGGTACTATTACCAGTACCTCTTTCCATAAAAATATTTGTCACAATCGGTATAAGCTCGCCCGCAAAAATTCGCCTTACCAATTGCAATAACCGAGTCACTATGCGCACGGTTGCGAATATATACGGTTTGAGCAGCCTGATCCAATTTAACTATTCATGCGAATTTATCCGTCTGGAGCAGTTTGAGCCCTATAAATTTTTAGCGAATATATACGTCTGGAGCAGTGAAAGGGTTAATAAATGGTTTTGGGCGTAAAAAAATTTGTTCTTCCAATCAATTAGGTAAGATATTATGTGGCAGAATTCGAAAATCCAATATGGCGGCCCAATATGACGCCTGGAAGTGTAAAAAAAAAATCAGGATTCATCCAATAAACCCTCCAGTAAACATATTACTGATAAATCCGTCTCCAAATGACCTTAATGGGAACTTTCGAGGTCGCTGTTCATAAATTTTAAGTTATTTTCAACAACTAAATGTCCAATTCAATGGTCGATTTCATAGACAAGATAAGTCATACTAGTCATTTCCTATGTTTTCAAAGTCGCTGAATTGAAGTCAGTTCAATAGTATCGTATCACATTTTAAATCGATTCGATAGTATGTCATGCTATTGTTATTTCTTTTTTGATTTGTTTGAAAATTAACCTTAAAAAAATTAAAAAATCAAGATTATTTATTAATAACACGACCCATCCTAAGAGACTCGTCGTTTCTCATGTTTCAGGGGTTGGCAAATCGTAATTTAAATTTCAATAATATCATATCACGTTCGAATCTTTGAATCAAAAAATTTAAAAATTGCAATTTTTCATTCATACTATGAATTGAATCTTAAAAGAGCATTTCTTTACAAATCAAAAAATAAATAACATAATAACATGACATTGTACTATTGTATCGATTTAAAATAACGATTCAGCGAAAAACATAAAAGTCCACTAGCTTCGTGATTTTTCATTTTATTTTTTTTTAAGGTTTAGATTGGAAAGTGATATGTTATTATCGGCCTGACTTCAACTTATGATTTATGAACAACGATCTCGGAAGTCGCCATTATGGTCATTTGGAGACGAATTTATAAGTACCTAATATGTTAACTGGAGAACTAATTTTTTTAAGCCCAAAGCCATTTATTAAGTGACTCCAAATTTTGACGAGAGTCTTGACCGATTTGACGTGAAACATCCCATATATATATATATATATACATATATATATATATATATCATGATATGAACTTTTGATAACATTCTAAATAAAAAAAAGTCCCAGATAATATAATAGATATTTTAACAAGATCAGAAATATTTTTAAAAAACTAAGTTCCTTTCTATACTTCTTCTCAATAGATATCAGTAAACAAATTTGGAAGTATGTATTAAATATATATGACTAGTACGACTACATAAATCTACAATTACAACAAATACCATAACTGATGCAACATAATATAAAAGAAGGAATATATTAAAATAAAATGTCTTAATGAATACGTTAGATAAGAAAAAAGTAGCAGTCGACAAATTTTAAAGGACTTATGGAAAAGAAAACAAAATAACTATATCGTTAGCTTGGCCATATAACAGGTGCTAATTTATTTGAAATTATGTTAACCTGTAATGTGAATACAAGGTGTTTCACAAAAACGTACGATACATTCTATTTATAAAATTCTTGTTTTGTATGCCTTCTGCAAAGACTGAATAATAAAAAATTGTTATAGATTACTTGACTTTTGCAAATATTTCAACAAGCATACAGGAACACGGAACAAAACACCAAACCTCCTATTCCAAAATGAAGCGGTATAGCAAGTTATGCCAAATACATTTTTTGTGTAGAATTAAAAAATACTCAAAAAATATCGTTTAAGTGGAATCTTGTGATATAAATTTATAACACGAATATATATCAGAAACTATCTACTTGCGTAAAATAAAATAAATACAAAGAAAATAATTAGACAGAAGTTGTGAAAGTAATTTTGGAAAGTAACCTTGAACTGCATATTTTAGTGCGTTTTAGTTACCTACTGTCGATTACTGTCAAACCATGAGATGTGCGGCAAGAGTTCGCGAAAAAGGTACTCTTTGAAAATGTCCAGTTCTAAAAAGTTTACCCAGTTTACACACACTTCATAGGATAAAATCTTATAAATATGCAACCTCTAGAATTTATGGTACGTTATTCTGTAAAACACTGAATAGAGTATCCAAAATATAACGAAATACTTTGGTAATATGAAATGTATAAATGCACTATTTAAAACATTAAAATGAATAAATTTAAAATACTATAGATAAATCTAAATACACTTAAATTATTTATAATCTATAACACAGGAATCATTCTTACTACTATATGTCTGCAAGACTAATCAAATTCTAATGTATAAAAAAATGAAATTGTACATTGTGTCCAGTCCAATAATATATACACTGAACCTGAAAATAATAAAATTATTAGTCCACAAAACTTAAAACAACTGTATAATTAAAAATCACAATCAATTAATTTTTACTAGCAACTTCTATTTGATATCTCTCTTTGGAAAACATAGGAATGGAAATGAGTTTGGAATCAATTCTCACACTTTTTATAGTATGTTTAAACATGGGTGGCCATAAAAAAATTTTTTGGGAGGAGGGCAGATCGAAAACTTGTATGTTATATAGGGTGTTTCCCATAAGAGCCGACACAAAGCAGGGGCATGTAGGGGAATCCAAAATATGGTGATTTAACGCAACTTACCTTTATACTAAGCTGCATCCCTGCGACGCTATAGGCCTTGAAAGTGGGGTTTCAAATTTCGAAAGAAAAACAATATCTGTTATACTTGAACTTAGAAAAACCAAATTTGGTGTGAGTAAAATTTAATAGAAAAACAAACAACTTAAACAACAGAAATAACATTCAATGTGCACTAATAAGTTATAGAAATTGTTCAAAATAATCACCGTTTTCTCTCAGGCATAAATGTATTCTTCGTTGAAAATTAAAGTCTACTCTTTCCGATAACTGCTGATTGTTTCTTATGAATGTGCATCCGTAATGCGATTCCACAATTCTGCCCCAAAGAAAGAAGTTTTGCTATAGTTTGGCATGGGCGTGGCCAGGATTGTATATAGGGGGGGGGGACAGACAAAGAAAATCCTAGATTATATTGTTTTGATCGTTGTTTTTAACATATGAGTTTCACATGAGCAGTGGAGGTAGTAATTAAAAAAATATATAAAAATCAGAAATAGCTTTATTACTTGACAATCAATCTACGAGGCTCTTCACAAAATCTTTTCAAAACTTGTACAATTTCTTTTTTTTTTTAACAATTTTCCGGTGAACGCTTAGCATACATAAACCGTTTAAACGGTTTTCGGTCATCGTAGACCGCACCCACGTTTTTACACGTCGTAAGGTCGAAAAAGACCTTTCTATATTGCTGGTTGTACAAGGCTGTGATAACGAAATAATGATAGCTTTTCTTGTAGCCGGGAAGAAGGTGTCCGCCTCCTTTAACACATCTGTAAAGTCTAATTTTTCTAGATCTTCACTTTGTTTACGCATGTTTACGCATGACAAGTACAGATTAATCATTTATATGAAAAATTAAGAAATTGTCGTAAAGAACCAGAACTATTTCGAGGACATACCAGAATGTTTCCCGAACATTCGACTACATTGTAGACGTAATCAGCCCAGAAATAAATTGAATATTCTGAGACTAATTTTCAACACCTATTTCTCTCTGGGGACTATATGCCGATTATGATAATCTTTGTGCTTCGTATCCCACAGTGCACTAGAATTTTTCATACTACTAATTAAAAGTTCAATAAAAGTGTCAGACATAACGAAAAACTCATATAATTTTTAAGATTTAAAAATATTAAACCGAAGCTGCAGAGGCGGAATTATTAAATAATATAATCGCGTCGTCCGCATGAAAACCGCTTGAGCCGCTTGTGTCGGGCTGTACCTGCTACGTAGGACAGAATCTATGATGATATAATTTTGAAAATCACTACTTCGGTCGTTCTGGTCGCACCGGCCGTTTGTCACCGCTTACCCAGGACGCCGTGTTAGAGTTGAAGGTGCACATTTTCAACAACTATTGTAACGCCTGCGTATGTAAAGTATTTTTCATATTATTGCTGTTTGTTAAATATTGTTTGTATGTTTCTGTTAATATTAATTATTTAAAAAAATATTATTTAGCAAGTTATTGTTTCTCAGCTTGTTACATTGTTTTTCCTTCAAATGTATTGTTAAAGTTGATTAGTAAATAACTAAAACATTGAATTTCTATTTTTCTTTTCTACTTCTCTTAAAAATGTATATATGAAAGGATATTAATTTTTTGCTCGAAAACGAAGCAAGATATCAAAAAAAGTAAAGAGACAAAAAAGTTGTATTTTTAATAGCATGCAAAATATGACACCTAAGAAAAAGTAGTGACGTCTTATATGTTTACTTATTAGGAGTGAATCCCTGGACGCCGCTGGAATAGATAAAATAAATCAAATTACGTCAAAAGACGTCTATCGTTTTTATAAACAAACATACCAACATTTAAAAAAATCGGAATTAGGGTTCTCCAGATATTAGTAAAAACCTTGTATTTTCTCTAAATTTCAACACCCTGTATCTCCGAAACGAAGCATTTTCGGACATAGGTTTATAGGAACTTTCTTTCTTATTTTTGGTCAAGGAAACTCCCCCTGATTTTTTTCGCAATATTAATGGGACACCCTGTATAGGTAATAATTAAAATAATTACTTACCCGAATTTACATTTTGAGTTCCTCAATAGTCCGAAAGTTAGAAAGTGTCTTTTTTATCCTCAACGCTGTTAGCCTAGCTGTGGCATTATGGTACCAACATTCTTTCATAAGTTTTGACATAACATGGAGTGCCTCGCAACTTTGCCAGCGATTTGGTATATTTGGTCTTTGTCTATCTACGCATACAACTCTGAAACAAATTATGATACCACAATGTACTATACAGGGTGTCTCACCTAACGAATGTTACTTCAAGGATATACTCGTAATCTAGAACCCAAATGGTGTCGATCTAACCAAACTAGCTTAAACGAGAAATGTCGCAAAAAAGTTACAGGGTGTTAAAGTTCCTTTTTCTATTTCTTGTTTTCTCCTTAACTCAGTACCCAGTTAACCGATTTGAGCAAAATTTGCTGTTGCTTAGTTTCCCTTTATGAAGTATAGTGATTATATTCCTATTAGGTTAAATCGAAACACAACCCTTTGTGAATATTCTTCTGTAATTTTTTTGTACGTTTAAATTTTTACACGGAACAATCAGGAATAGGTAGAGAATTTTATTTTACACAAAGAATGTATACCTATCAAAAGTCGAAATTATACTCAGTTATGAAGATATTACAGAAAATATTTATTAACACATAACCCGTTCTTTTTATATAACCACGTATCCACAACAACTTGACAATTTCGATACTATCAACAATGGCAGACAGCCTTCTCATACATTGTTTGCTTCTTTTTTCACCAAATTAGGAGAAACTGGAAACTTTCTGTCTAATTCACGAAATGGAACATACGTTCAAAGAAGGGTACAAGCCGAAGAACAAATTTTATAAAGAGAAAGAAATTCAGAAATTAGTATTCGTCGTTTGTTAGCAGTCACAGAAGTTGGTCGCAAAATCGTTTCAACTATACTCCACATGCAGCAATTACAATGTTTCCATTTTCACCCTGTACAAAATTTGCTTGAACCAGACTGCCCGCTGAGATTAACATTTTGCGAACTATTTTTCCAGTTACATAACAGGGATCACACTTTTCTCGGAACAACTACCTTTACAGATGAATCTGTTTTTAATTGGAAAAACTCTCACATGTGGAGCGAAGAAAATCCACACGCAATAAAAGAGCATCACTTCCAACACGAATTTTCAGTTAACATCTGGTGCGGGATTATAAGAAATTTTATTTTGAGGCCTATCGCTCTATCTGCAAGGTTGAACGACCAAAATTATTTGGAATTCCTTCAACAAGAACTTCCAGGGGCTAGTAAACTAGGTTTTGAGTTAAGGAGAAAACAAGAAATAAAAAAATAAATTTTAGCACCCTGTAACTTTTTTGCCACATTTTTCGTTTAAGCAAGTTTGGTTAAATCGACACCATTTGGGTTCTAGATTATACCCTTGAAGTAGTATATAACATTCGTCAGATGACACTCTGTAGAGTTTACTTAAAAAAACGTGTACCTACTGAAAATTATATAAAAATGTCTAGTAAATCTAGTCTAGTTTCCATTATTAGATCATCATTAATACATCTAATAATGTATGTCCACTAGGGTGGCCCAAAAAAAAACGAATATTTTTTTTTCGTATCTCTTGTGAAAATATGTTAGTTTATCATGTTTTAAGAGCCCCCTCAAAAAATCAGCTCAAAAAAAATTTTTTTAGAGGTCGCTCAAGATTTTTCAAAATTTCCAAAATCGTCAAAAATTGAATTGTTTTTTATTTTTTTCTCATTATTTTATCATTTTCTAGGTTGAAAAAAATCTCGATTCTGAAAATTTCAAATCGATATTTCACTGATAATTATTTTAACTTTAAAAGTAGTGTACCTAAAATGTTTTCGAGCGATCTCTAAAAATAAATATCAACGAACTAATCATTTTTTTTTTTATTGAATTTGATGAACAAAATAATAGAAACAAATCACGAGACGCTTAAAAAATTTCTCGAGGTCAAATTTACTATCGCACTGTATCAAATATTTATAATTTTTTAATTTTTAAAATTTAAGTATTTTTAAAACATAGGTACACTATTTAGAAAGTTAAAATAATTATGAGTGACCTTTAGAAATTAAAATATTTTTGAAATTTTCAGAATCGCGATTTTTTTCAACCTAGAAAATAAAATAACGAGAAAAAAAATTAAAAAAAAACAATTTTTGACGATTTTGGAAATTTTGAAAAATCTTGAGCGACCTCTAAAAAAATTTTGTGTGAGCTGATTTTTTGAGGGGGCTCTTAAAACATGATAAACTAACATATTTTCACAAGAGACACGAAAAAAAATATTCGTTTTTTTTTGGGCCACCCTAATGTCCACTTATGTGCATTTCATACTTAATACTGGACTGGACATTGCAGCATTGCACGATTGGTATTGATAATGAAAATTCCCGAGATCTTGACGTCACCGATATTAATGACTCGTTTACAATGACCAATGACAAACCGTTAGCCTAGTTGCACACTTGCCAGACCGGCTAGCTGGATCCGGCTATCCAGATCCGGCTGGCTCTTTCACACGTAATTTAATTTTCAAACCGGTTTGGCCGAAATTAGACTTAGTTGCATTTTTATCATGACAAGAGATGAATCGTAAACGCATTGCAATTATGTGGCTTGGCTATTGCCGATGTCGTCGCAAAAAAACAAAAAATATGAAAAATATCCAAAAAATATGAAAAGGCTAAAGTTTTGTCCCACTGGACAGGTCTGGATTCAAGCAGTGATATGATATAAAGAATGCTCTATCTACTTCTAGCGAACAAACATTCGACATAGTTGCGTACAAATATTTAAAAAAATAATTGACACGTCCTGTTATTTTCAATGAAACCGGACGACTGAACCCGGCAAGTGTGGAAGCCTCAATAAAGACTCTGTACACCTTGCTGCCGGGTAACCGGATCCGGTTGGCCGGTTCCGGCATGTGTGCAACGGGTGTTACGCCTACGCTCAAGACAATGCGATCGCTGATTGGTCGAATAGTATCTCGTGAAAATTATACAAATCACAGCCGGTGAAACGAAACGATGTGTTTTAATGTAACCTCGATTTTACTATTTTAATAATTTTTAATTTTACCGAAATGTAATGATCAACATGAAGGAAATATAAATTACTGTTCCAAACAAAATTACTAGCCACGTGGCTTGTAACCATTTATGAAGGCTCTGTGTTTATTTGTACATAATGGATACAAAATGTACAAAGGATATCGGATGCTCTGTGGGTGTGATGTTTCATATAAAAGAAATTGCAGCTTTCAAATACAGTGTGTTTCGCATAAGAACCGATACAGAGCAGAAGCATGTAGGCCTTGAAAGTGGGGTTTCAAATTTCGAAAAAAAAAAACAATATCTCAGCTATAATTCAAGAAAAACCAAATTTGGTACACGGTGTGTGTGTACCAAGAGCATTAATGGACAGAAAGTAGAGTTCAATTGAAGTATTTTAAAAGGTTGATAAGGGATGATGTTCCATTAAAATGTGACAGAATTTTTTAATCCGTTGGCGGACTTAAAAAATGTTTACCGTATTTTGTGAGGAATTTAATTCTAAAACTTTTCTTACTCTTGTTAGTTTTCAAAAAATTTTGTCGTTTTCAACAAAAACACGAATAATTAATAATACGTATTGTAGCTGTTATTTAAAATCATCGAAAATTCAAAAGTTGGCTAAACGTCAAACTTGACGATCAGGAAAAAAGTCAATTAATTTTAGTAATTGTTTGTTGAGTGTTTTGGAAATGGCCGAGAAGTTTTCATGTAGTGAACAAGTTGACATGATATTAGTATTAGGTTTCTGTGAAGGAAACTATAGAAATGTACAGAAGTGGAGAAGATTTCCAAATCGTGTAAACCCCCATAGAGAAACATTTTCCAATGTTGAAAGACGGCCTCGAGAAACAAGCAAATATTTCAGTAACATTCGAGAACGTGCTATTCAATCAGGACACAAGACGAAGAACTTATTTTGAATACAATTGCCCACAAGTTTAGCCTCCACGATCACCAGACCTCAACAAATGTGACTTCTCTCTTTGGGGAAACAGTCAACAGTTATTGGATAGAGTATACTTCAATTTTTTACGGAGAATAAATTTATGCCTGAGAGAAAACGATGGTTATTTTGAACAATTTCTATAATTTATCAGTGCAGTGCACATTGTATGTCATTTCCGTTGTTTAAGTTGTTTGTTTTTCTATTAATTATTATACTTATTCCAACTTTCTTTTCTGATCGTCAAGTTTGACGTTTAAATTCATAGCCAACTATTGAATTTTCGATGATTTTAAATGACACAACTATAATATGTACTCTTAGTTATTCGTATTTTTGTTGAAAACGACATTTTTTTGAAACTAACAAGCCTAAGAAATGTTTTAGAAATAAATTTCCCATAAAATAAAGTAATCATTTTTAAGTCCGCCAACGGGTTAAAAAATTCTGTCACATTTTAATGGTGCATCATCCCTTATCAACCCTTTAAAATGCTTTAATTAAACTTTACTTACTATCCATTAATGTTCTTCGTAAACTCACACCGTGTACCAAATTTAGTTTTTTTAAGTTCAAGTATAACTGAGATAATGATTTTTTTCGAAAGATACCCCAATTTCAAGACCTATAACTTCTCAAGGGTGCAGCTTAGTATAAGCGTTACATCACCATATTTTGGGTTCTGCTACATGCCCCTATTCTGTGTCGGTTCTTATGCGAGACACCCTGTATATTAAACAATTTAATGTGTTATATTTAAAAAGCGTAACTTAACATCTTATGCGCAATATTTGCATTTTCTAAAATTTAATTTTTGAAGCTCTCAATGACCTTTCAACTTTTATAAGAAATTTTTTCCTAGTCAAAATTACCAAAGTTGTTGAAGTGATTATTTTCAATAAGAAATCCTTCACAGGACGTTGTAAAACATCCTGTACAGTGCAATGCTCTGAATAAAACTTTCACAAACGTTCTACAGAATATTGCAACGGTTAACAGGTTTTAATAACTTTTTTGTTCTTCGGCAACACTAAAACCCATCAAACTTTGTTACGTATTATTCCACTATCCCTGCTAAGACTTAAAAAAGTTATTGCTCATGTTAGGGTATTATTTCGACTGGGGCCGTTGTTTATAAAGGCGCGGAAATTCGGATTGAAAGGCAGAGACACGGAAGCGAGAGAACGACCAGAGACGAGGTGTGTGGTGTTGAGATACCTAATTTGGCCATTGTTTTATTCTCAAATAAAGTTAATTTGTGAAAAACTGTACACTAAATATAAATTTGCGTTACATCTCCGTTATAAAGGTATTAATATAATTTAAGTAAATTAATATAAAATGTTCATTGTTTTTCTTTGATACCAGGAATATAGGTACACAAAAGATATCTAATTTCACAGAGAAGATTCCTAACCATTGATAGCAGAAAACAACTTTGAACATACTCTATGTGACAAATGTCGCAACTAGCATTAGATTACACCAGCAATATCTAGTTAGTAGCTTGTGATAATTAATCCAAAATAAAAATAAAACATATCTAAATATAATTATAAGAACATACCCGACTCAGTGAAATGTTAAAAAATACAATCTAATTTAAATAAAATAATAAGATCTTTCTATTTTTACTTGTATTTTGTACTCCAGTCGAATTAGAGTTGGAACGTGAAAAATTTATTAGTAGACATTTTATTACACTTTATAACGGACAAGGGTATGTAGAATGATAATATCAAAAAAGTAACTCGAAAGAAGTGATGCTAAGTTGGCAAATTGCAAATAAGTGGCAAATTTACCTGTTTTTTTACTTTTTTACTGACCACGAAAATCTAGACGACCTATCGGAAAATTAGTCATTTTATGCTGTAGGCAATTAAATTTAAGGTAGGTATCTAGTCATATTTCACGAATTTGTTAACTGTAAAATAGATATTGAACGCGGAAAAATCAGTTTTCAAAAATTGCGCATTATCATTGCAAAACGCGATGAATGCTGATGAAATTTATGGAAAAGACGGTCAATTCAAAGACCAACATGTGTACCAAAGACCGATTCGATTGACCGTGAAATTGTTTCTCCAGCTATGTGTTAATTAAATATGTTGTTTTTTTGCAAGTAATTGTTTAATTACTGAACGTCAACACGGCCAATCGAATCGGCGTTTGGCACACTTATTGGTCATCGGATTGACCAGATAAGTTTCATCAAAATCCATCGCTTTTTAAATAATAATGCGCAATTTTCGAAAAATGATATTTTCGCGTTCGACCTTTATTTTGCAGTTAACAAATAGGTGAAAAGTGACTTCAGGTACCTTAAATTATAGGTAATTTAATTGCCTACAACGTAATAGTATATTACGTAATAAGTGTTGTAAAAAGCATTTTACGCACGAATGGAAAAGTTACGCACGACGACCGCGTAGCGGCGAGTGCGTAATTCTGACTGCGTAATTGCATTACACCACGTATTACGTACTATACTTTACCTACGATCACTACTGTAAGTACTTAAAAACACCCCGTCTGCGATCAATGTAAGATTCCTATTTTACGTATGGTAAAAAAATCGCACAGCTTGGTAAAAAAATCGTACAGTTTCCCTAGCAACCGCCTAGCAACGGTCAATACAAACAGTATTGTATTGACCGTTGCTAGGAAAACTGCGCGATTTTTTTACCGTACGTAATAGGAATCTTACATTGATCGCAGACAGTGTTTTTAAGTATTTACAGTAGTGGTCGTAGGTAAAATACCTAATATTCCGATAGATCGTCTAGATTTTCGTGGGTAGTAAAAAAAGTGAAAAAACTCGTAAATTTGCAACTTATTTGCAATTTGCCAACTTAGCGTTACTTCTTTCGAGTTACTTTTTTGATATTATCATTCTACATACCTTTACTCGTCATAAAGTGCAATAAAATGTCTACTAATAATTATTCCAAGTTTTCAGGTTTTGTGATTTAATTCGACTGGTACTTACAAAAAAAGTGAATACTTTGGTTGCTAAGATACCATTTTTTATCTCAGTAAGGGAAATGTCAACCTTAGAGACTTCTGACAGTCAAAAAATGTCATAGTTTTGCGACGGTTGGAGAAAACATATTTTTATTTGTATTAGCTTAATACCTTTACAATAGATCACAAAACGCTACAGCTAAATATAAAATATAGGTATATAAAAAAATCAGAAATGTTTAAAACATAATTAAATTCGGTTTTGACATCATAGACTTCAATATTCGATATTATTTAAAGTAAAAGGAAAATAACCTTCTCATTTCCTCAATTGTAGGATCGGGTGGAACGGCATCATAAAAGGGTAATTGATAATCATCATAAATACCACCCACATTACATCTTCTCGATATTTCCCAGAATATAAGTCCTAGGGCATAAACATCTGCCCTTTTGAAAGAGTCAAACTGATCAATATTCATTGTTTCTTCTAGCACCTAAAAATCAACATAAAAATGAAAATTTATATGTATTTTCTTTACTAAATTTAAATAAATTTACCTCTGGGGCCATATACCTTTTAGTTCCAACACGATTATTTAATGGAATATCGACGGTATCAGTTATTATATCATGTCTAACTGCCAAACCTAAGTCACCAATGGCACATGTACCATTTGATTTCACAAGTATATTTTTTGATTTTAAATCTCTATGAGCTATAGCGGGTTTTCCTAAAAATAAAATTAAAAGATATTTTTAATTATTTTAATAGCTTAAATCACAACACTGTGCCATTTTTGTTATTTTAGACAGGAAGAGGGACATATAAGACATTATTTTAATTAATTATACAGAGCATTAATTATAAGTTTTGTCAAACTTTAATGGCGTATTCTACCGATGAAAATATGTAATCTACCTTTGTCCTACAAAAATTCTTGATGGGACGCATCCCTACGGATATACAGGGTGTATGTGTCAAATATTTATATGATTTTTCCTGTAACTTCACTGGCAAAAAATATTTAGTGATAAAATTTGGGGGATGACATTTTTATAGTAGGGACTATTTTTTCATGGATAACTTATTCCAAAATATACTCCAGTGGCGAAGTTATTAGGGGAGTAGAGGACCTTTTTTTTTGAAAAAAAAAATCGTACGCCACTGGTTTTTTAAATAAACTTAAATGTTTTTAAAATGTACAATCAATTTGTGGCAATAAAGTATTCTTGTAAAGTATTCGTAAAATTCCCCTCCTGGGAGCTGTATGACCTTGTCGTTGGTGGAGGGGCTTAAGTAGCTACAGTGAACCCAAGAGCTAAACCGGCGGGAGTTTCATACTCCTGGCAGGGTCACCCAAGCCGGAAAGGTCGAGGGAGAGTAGTGAAAACTAAGAAACAGCTCAGCTACCCAAGCCAAGGTGGAAATGCATTGTGCCGAGGGCTGAATGTTGCGGTGGTAGGTAAAAATGTCGCATCGTGAACGATCTCTTTGGGGAACCTGGCGCACCCCATCGTATTAAGCCTTCCGTCAGGTATGGGGCACTGCCTGGCGGTGACTTTTATTTCCTCCAGACTCGTGGGACCTTTATGGACCAAAAATCAAAAAAACGGGAACCCGAAAGGGGGCCGTCAACATCCGCCGGGGAAGCAGTAATTGCTGACCAGGCGGAAAATAAAACAGCCACTGGGAAGCAAACACCAGTGACTACTATCTCTAGGGGAGTCGACAGACTGAACCTGGAAGGTAGGAAGAAATTGTCTGGTGCGCAAAAGCGCAAACTTAAAAAACTGCGGAAGGCAGAGGCGGGAAAAGGACAGGGGCCGGTGACGGAACCTGGCTCAAGTACCACTCTAACTCCGCAGGCTGCTGAACCGGGGCCAAGTGGACTCGGGAAGAAACGTGGACGGTCGGACGGTAGTGAGCCGATTTCCGACCGGCCTGTTTCCAAGAGGCCTAAGGCCACGGGACAGCGTGGCAAGACTTACGGGGAGGCGCTGTCGGGGATCCAAGCAGTGGTGGTCCCCCATGGATACCCGGAGGTCCGAATGGATGAGGACCAGATGGGACTTGTCCAGTCGGCGCTTCTGGGGGCCATTGATGGGATCGCGGGCGAGGGTACACGACCGCGCTTCCTGGAGTGTCGTCGAAGGGGGGGAACGCTAGCGATCACCGCCTTCAACGAGGAGAGCCTGCAATGGCTGAAGACGACCACGGCGAGCTTGGTGCCTTGGGAGGGGGCTAGACTCAGCGCTGTTGAGCCTAGGGACCTACCTAAGTTCACTAAGTTCATCGTGTGGATTCCGGGTCATCCTGATGAACCGGAAACCATCATGCGCCGTCTGGAAAACCAGAACGGGGAATTGAGGACGGGGGCCTGGAGGCTAATCAACCGCAAGGTTGAGGAGAAGGGCCAGACCCTAGTCCTCTCAGTAGATGAGATGAGTGTGAAGGTACTTCAGAAGGAGGGCTTCAGACCATTTCTGAACTTCACCAGGGTCCTTTTTAGGAACCTGGAGAAGGGCAGGGTAGATTTGGGACCTTCTGATGAAGATCAGGAGGGACCAAAATCTGTATTATCTGGTCAAATTCCAGGTAATACAAGCGAACATTCAGCACAGTAGAGCGGCATCTGCTGCTCTCTGTGCCAGTGTGGCGCGCGTAAATGCGGATTTAGCTTTGATCCAGGAGCCTTGGGTACATGGATCCCGGATCAGAGGATTGCAGGTAAGTAATGGTGGCTTACTGTATTGTGGCCACCAAACTAGACCTAGAGCTTGTATTTATTACAAGAGTAGTATTAATATTTTTCCTCTTCCAGGGTTCTGCACGGATGACCTGGTGGCGGCCGAAGTGACTTATGTATCGGAGGGAACGCAGAGACAACTGGTAGTTTGCTCAGCGTACCTCCCTTACGATAAGAAAGAATCTCCTCCAACCAGGGAACTGAGGGACCTGGTGGCCTGGTGCGAGAAGGAGAAGAAACAACTCATCGTGGGATGTGATGCTAACTCACACCATACGGTGTGGGGAAGCAGCGATGTCAACGATCGAGGTGAGTCTTTACTAGATTTTCTTTTTAGTTATAATCTAGAGATTTTGAATGTCGGGAACGAGCCCACCTTTGTTATAAAAAATAGAAGTGAAGTCATCGATATAACAGTGGGATCGGGACCGATATGTAATAATATTGCGAGGTGGCATGTGTCGAATGAGCCGTCAATGTCGGATCATAGACATATCCACTTTGAAATTATAACGGATTATAATCCGCAAGTAAGAACCTACAGAGACCCAAAAAGAACTGACTGGGACTCCTATAGAACGGAGTTACAGGCCAGGACTAGGGAAATCTGTACAAAACTAAGGAACACATATGATCTTGAGAGGGCCGTGGAGGAACTCCAAAACGCCGTCACAAGATCATATGAATACAGCTGTCCTATCAAAGTGAGGTCCGATAAGCACACCGTACCCTGGTGGAGCAAGGAACTCACGCAGTTGAGGGGACAGACAAGAAAACTATTTAATAGAGCAAAGCGGACAGGAGAGTGGGAGGCTTATAGAGCAACCCTCACTGAGTATAATAAAGAAATTAGAAAAGCGAAGAGAGACTCATGGAGGAAGTTCTGTGAGGATATTGATAGTGTCCCACAGTGTGCTAAACTCCAGAGACTTCTCTCTAAGAACGGACATACGAAACTCGGGTCTCTCAAAGCACCGAGTGGGGAATATACCAAAACTGGAAGGGAGACATTGGAATTACTTCTAAATACTCACTTTCCAGGCTCCAGGTTATTAAATCATGGAGATGAATATGACTGGAATCACCAGCAGAGGGTAACGACCGGGTCTCGACAGAACTGGGAGGTTGCCAAGACGGTGGTGAGTCAGTCACGAATAAGATGGGCAATAAGTTCTTTTGACCCATTTAAATCACCAGGAGCCGATGGAATCCTACCTGTACTGCTACAGCAGGGGGTGGACTGTCTAGCTCCGGTCTTAATTCACGTCTTCAGAGCCAGCATTGCACTTGGTTATATACCGCTGGCATGGAGATCGACGAACGTGGCGTTTATTCCTAAACCAGGGCGTCCATCGTATGCCCAGGCAAAGGCATATCGCCCGATAAGTTTAACATCTTTCCTCCTGAAAACGTTGGAGAGAATAGTTGACAGGCATATAAGGGACGGGGTATTGAGGGCAAATCCTCTGCACAGGTACCAATATGCCTATCAGGCAGGCAGATCAGTCGACACAGCCCTTCATAGCCTAGTCTCTAGGATAGAGAGGGCAATGGACGACAAAGATCTAGCTTTGGCAGCTTTTTTAGATATTGAAGGGGCATTTGACAATACACCTTTCGAATCTATTAATTCGGCAGTTCGCAACAGGGGCCTTGAAGACACTTTGTGTCGTTGGATAGATACCATGTTGAGAAACCGGACAGTAACAGCTACCCTTTCGGGAGAGACATCCAGGTGTAAGGTAGGCCGGGGCTGCCCCCAGGGAGGCGTACTGTCTCCCTTGTTATGGGGATTAGTGGTGGACGGCGCACTGGAGGGCCTTAATCGAAAGGGGTTTTATACACAAGGCTATGCGGATGACTTGGTCGTTCTCATAGTCGGGAAACATAATATTATCGTTTCAGAACTCATGAAAGAGGCTTTGAAATGGATAGATGACTGGTGTAAGGGGCAGGCACTGTCAGTAAACCCTGACAAAACGGTCGTAGTACCCTTCACTAGGAGAAGAAATTTAACTGGACTCTCTGAACCTATAATAGGGGAGAGGGGCATTACATTTTCCAGGGAAGTAAAATATCTAGGAGTGATACTGGATAATAAGCTTACCTGGAATGCGCACTTGGAAAAAGTGGTGAGTAAGGCGAAGCAGACACTGTGTGTATGCCGCCGCCTTATTGGGAAAACCTGGGGACTGAAACCAAAGATGTCACACTGGTTGTATACGTCGATAGTAAGACCCAGGATTCTTTACGGCGCGGTGGTATGGTGGCAGAAAACACAACAGACCACAGCGAAGGAAAAACTGAATAGAATTCAGAGATTGGCCTGTTTAGGTATAACGGGGGCGATGGCATCGACCCCGACAGCTGCACTAGAAGTCATGCTAAATCTGCCACCGCTGCATATAGTGGTGGAGAGAGAAGCGCGGCTAGCAGCATATCGACTCAGGAATAATAATGACTGGAGGGGTGGTTCCCACTCCAGGATCAAAGATACATCTATGTCGGAACCAATTCTTGGGATGGTATCCGACAAGATGGTTCCAAAGTTTCACTTCCACAAGCCATTTGAGACTCGAATAGAGGATCAAAGCGAGTGGGAGGAAAGGTTTAATACCCTGGAAAGGTGGAGCCTAGTATGGTTTACAGATGGCTCCAAAATGACCAGAGGGACGGGTGCAGGAATATATGGACTCAGACCCAGATGGAGTGCAAGCTACAGTCTGGGGGAGTTCCCTACTGTATTCCAAGCAGAAATCTTCGCAATAATGGCGTGTCTGGCAGAGAATGTACGTAGAGGTTATAGACGTAAACTCATATATATATTCTCTGATAGTCAAGCTGCAATTAAAGCTTTAGCCGCACACAAGGTAAGTTCAAAACTGGTGTGGGACTGTTTACAAATGCTGACTGAACTGGCCACCAACAATACAGTCAGACTGTGTTGGGTGCCAGGGCACAAAGGCATTTGTGGAAATGAGAAAGCGGATGAACTTGCTAGGAAGGGATCCGAGACAGTGTTCATTGGCCCGGAGCCCTTCTGTGGCACATCTCCCAGTGTGGTCAGGCGGGCTCTGGGCAAATGGACAGAGACAGAACATAGGAAATACTGGACTTCAAGGCCAGGACATAGCCATTCCAAGGAGCTTATGGAGTATCCTTCGAATGGAAGAGCGAATGAGTTACTGAGCTTGAATAGAATCCGGCTCAGGAGAGTGACAGGACTCATAACGGGACACTGTCACTTTAGGAAACATCTACATAAGCTAAAGCTTGTAGACAGTCCGGTCTGCCGAGGATGTGAATCGGCGGATGAAACTTCTCTGCACATCCTGGGCGAGTGTCCGGGATTTGCACGTAGCAGAATGGCGCTCCTTGGGACACCCTATTTGGAACCCAAGGAACTGAGAGAAGTGTCAGCAGGGAAGCTTTTGGACTTTATAAAAAGGACAAATCTACTTGCTGAATAGGACTAGTAGTGGGACGCACAATAGGCCTAATTAGGCCGCAGTGCTATGGGACTTTTCAAAGGACCAACCACTAGATGATGATGAAGATGAAGAAGATTCGTAAAATTTACTGGTCTTTAGATAATTGGGAAATCAAATAAGAAGATACTGAAGTACGCTATTTATCATTTTCTATTGATTGCTAAATGTGTAACAATAAATTCAATACACAATATTTTTGAAAGATTTCAAAACTCTATACATCACAAGAAATATTCAAAATGCTGTCCTTGGGATGCAATGTATGCTGCGCAGCGCCTCCGCATTGATCGTCTAAGTCTAAAGTATCTTCTTATTTGCTTCCCAATTATCTAAAGACTAGTCAATTTTACGAATACTTTACAAGAATACGTTATTGCCACCAATTGATTGTACATTTTAAAAACATTTAAAATCATTTAAAATACCAGTGGCGTACAATTTTTTTTTCCAAAAAAGGTACTCTGCTCCCGTAATAACTACGCCACTGGAGTGTATTTTGGAATAAGTTATCCATGAAAAAATAGTCCCCACTAAAAAAATGTCAACCCCCAAATTTTATCACTAAATATTTTTTACCAGTGGAGTTAGAGGAAAAATCATAAATATTTGAACTTTTAACACCTTTCCATAGGGAAACGTCCTATCAAAAATTTTTTTAGGACAAAAGTTGATTATTTTCATCGGTAGAATACGTCATTAAAGTTTGGTAAAACTAATTAATTAATTAATTAAGACCCTGTATATATTTATAAAACATTTTTGCAATTTGAAATTTGAAAATCAGAGGTGGATATCACAGCTTTTTGTGTTATAACTGTATAGGATTCCATAATCAAGTTTGTCATTTCTTCTTATTTTTCAAGCAGCTGCCAACATATCCATCTGCAGTAGGAGAGGATTTCCAGTCTCTATTATGCTCGAGTGTTTGCATATCCAGTCCATGTTTTACCACCAAGGAGGAAAAGGATCTTTGAAAAAAGTGCTAGTATATTTTTGGATACTAAGATTAACAGTCTTGTAATTTTGAAATGTTTCCAAAAATATTAGACTAGGAGCTACACTCTTTGCTTATAAAAAACGAAAAAAAAAAACAGAATGGCAGTAGGACTATCACCTACATCACCATCATCTACATAACCACCATTCACATCACCACTATCTACATCACCATTATTTACATCACGATCATGTATGTACGTCACCAACATGTACATCACCACCATCTAATCATTGTCATCTACATCACCATCACCTACATCACCATCATCTAATCATCATCAACTACATCACCATTATCTACATTACCATCATGTACATCACCATCATTTGCATTACCATCATCCGCTTCACCATGATCTACATCGTCGTCATCATCTACATCACCATCAACTACATCGCCATCACCTACATTATCACCATAAAAAATAAAGTAGTAAAAACTGAAAGAATAAGGATAAGTCTGATCCTCCGCGATTCATTTTGTGGTAATTATAACTACCTACACGATTAAGCTGATAATGCTATTTTAATATAAGTGAGTAAATAGAAACAAATACATATAATGAATATGAATAATATAAATAATAATGAAAATATGTAATATAAATATACACATACAACTATGCTAAAGTGAACTAGGCTATAAGTGAACAATTTTGAAAAATTGTGATAAAAATACAAAATGCATATGAAAGTTTGTTCCAAAGGCTGTCGAAAAAAATTAAAAAATCGAGAGTATTGAAACTTTTCAAAATTGATCCTGTCGTAAACTGTCGCATTGTGCGAGGTCAGGTTTTACAGTAGACCAGTTTTCAGTGCCGTGCAGAAGTGTATTTTTAAATTATTTTCGAACTGCCCTTTCTGATTTTTTCTTCAACCACATCCAAAATTTTTATTTTTTGTTGGATAAGTTCTGAATTACTCTGTATAATTGGTCGTGGCATAAAATGAATGGAATACGTTTCTGATGCGCTATTGCGGAACCTATTTATGAAACAAAACTTGGATAAAATATGTCAATAAATAAAAATCTAATGGAGTGAGGTCGGGAGACCTTTGAAGTTTTGTTAAAAATTCCACAGCTATCCTCGCAAGAAATTAAATGATTTTAGGTGATTACACAAAAAATAATAGATAACTTAAAAACTAGAAAAGATAGATATAGGGAACCCTGATACCGTTCGAAAGAGAATATAAAATTGTGTATCAGAATATAGAAAAACATACAGGGTGTTCCATTAAAAAACCGACTTATGAAGGTTTGAAGTTAACTAAACTCGGCATTAGCACCCTGAATGCAATTAAGCCACTTTGTATGTATGGGAAGCTTAGGGGGTCTAGCCCTATAAATATTGTTGCTTTATCTTTCTTACTATAAAATACACATGGTTTGAAGCTAGTCAGTTTCTCTCAATTTTTTTGAAAAAAAATTAACGGTTAATTTTAGGAATAGCAAAACTTCATAAAAGTCCACCTAAAATAACACGTAGAATCCAAATTCCATTTAAAATAAGCAAGTTGACGGCGACTTCCGGTATAACCGGAAGTGATACGTGGACGCCATTTTTTTAGTTGAGAAGGGCATGCCCGAAAATCCGGTATCCCAAATTTTCAAAATTCAAATCGAAGTAGTCTCTGAAATAATCTAATGGGCAGTCACCGTGAGACACCTTGTATAAAATAAAAAACAAAATTTTACCTTGTGTTCCCATTATGTCCATATGTAAATGAGCAAGTCCTGTTGCTATAGATAACGCCATTCGAATCATTCCAAATGTGTCCGCTGTATTACGTCCCAAAAAATCAAATAAGGAACCATATTCATGATAATCTGTAATTAACCACAACTGTGTCCAAGTTCCATTATCTACAAAACACAGTTGTAAAAGGTGAGTCAAACTAAATGGAATTTCAAATATTGTATGTGCCAATTACAGGGTGATATTTATTTTCTGAATGTTTTCAACCGTGTGTGCATCTCTGCTACTCTTAAATATACAGGGTGTCCCGTAAAGTATGTTACAAACTTTGGGTGATGATAGTACATAAAAAAATATGACTAAAAACTCTAATAAACATAACCTCTTAAACGCACCATTTTGAAGTTACAGACCTTCAAAGGTTCAACTATAAAAGTAGTTTTTATGACGTAACTCTTTGTTGGAAAAAGAAAACTTAATGAAATTTTCAGGGGCTAATCAGCTTTAGGAAANGCGGGGGTAGGTAAAAATGTCGCATCGTGAACGATCTCTTTGGGGAACCTGGCGCACCCCATCGTATTAAGCCTTCCGTCAGGTATGGGGCACTGCCTGGCGGTGACTTTTATTTCCTCCAGACTCGTGGGACCTTCATGGACCAAGAATCTAAAAAACAGGAACCCGAAAGGGGACCGTCTACATCTGCCGGGGAAGCAGTAAGTGCTAACCGGGCGGAAAATAAAACAGCCACTGGGAAGCAAACACCAGTGACTGCTATCTCTAGGGGAGTCGACAGACTAAACCTGGAAGGTAGGAAACAATTGTCTGGTGCGCAAAAGCGCAAACTTAAAGAACTGCGGAAGGCAGAGGCGGGAAAAGGTCAGGAGCCGGTGACGGAACCTGGCTCAAGTACCACTCTAACTCCGCAGGCGGCTGAACCGGGGCCAAGTGGACTCGGGAAGAAACGTGGACGGTCGGACGGTAATGAGCCGACTTCTGACCGGCCTGTTTCCAAGAGGCCTAAGGCCACGGGACAGCGTGGCAAGACTTACAGGGAAGCGCCGTCGGGGATCCAAGCAGTGGTGGTCCCCCATGGATACCCGGAGGTCCGAATGGATGAGGACCAGGTGGGACTTGTCCAGTCGGCGCTTCTGGAGGCCATTGACACCGCCTTCAACGAGGAGAGCCTGCAATGGCTGAAGACGACTACGGCGAGCTTGGTGCCTTGGGAGAGGGCTAGACTCAGCGCTGTTGAGCCTAGGGACCTACCTAAGTTCACTAAGTTCATCGTATGGATTCCGGGTCATCCTGATGAACCGGAAACCATCATGCGCCGTCTGGAAAAGCAGAACGGGGAATTGAGGACGGGGGCGTGGCTAATCAACCGCAAGGTTGAGGATAAGGGCCAGACCCTAGTCCTCTCAGTAGATGAAATGAGTGTGAAGGTACTTCAGAAGGAGGGCTTCAGACCATTTCTGAACTTCACCAGGGTCCTTTTTAGGAACCTAGAGAAGGGCAGGGTAGATTTGGGACCTTCTGATGAAGATCAGGAGGGACCAAAATCTGTATTATCTGGTCAAATTCCAGGTAATACAAGCGAACATTCAGCACAGTAGAGCGGCATCTGCTGCTCTCTGTGCCAGTGTGGCGC
>NW_019417155.1:127610-130272 GCF_000390285.2 Anoplophora glabripennis
CATTTGTTACCAATTAATAATTCGTCAACAGACACGATTAAAATATGGTAACAAATGTCAACTATGTTAAAAGTGACAGGCGCCTACTTTTTGAATACGTCAAATTTAACACCTAGCGGTGAGTAAACTCCCTTTGCATTTTGTAAATTTATTAGAAAACTAATCATTTTACATAAAAAATGCAAGAGACAAAAAAATTTCTAAATTCAATGGTCTTTCTAAAAATCTGATATTTGCTGTATATTTGCAGAAAAACTTTTTTTGGCCAAAAATAGGATACAGGGTGATAAAAAAACACCCTTCCGCTTTCTCAATTTTATTAATATCCACATTATTTATTGGCTTCCTAAAGCTGACTAGTCCCTGAAAATTTCATTATGTTTTCTTTTTCCAACAAAGAGTTACGTCACAAAAACTACTTTTGTAGTTGCACCTTTTAAGGCCTATAACTTCAAAACGGTGCGTTTAAGAGGTTATGTTTATTAGAGTTTTTAGTCATATTTTTTTATGTACTATCTCCACCCAAAGTTTGTAACATACTTTACGGGACACCCTGTATAACCCAGATATCCAGTCCCTAAGAAGTGAATAGCTTTGGTAAATTTCTGTATTTGTGCAAATACAAATTTATTCAAACGAAGGAAATAAACCACCGCCGCACCGCACTGTGGTGCAAAACGAATATTTCTCTGCCAAAAATTTTTAACTTTGTTATTGTTCGATCAATTTATATATAATGTGGTATGCATATCATGAAAAACGTTTAATGTGGTCAAAAAAAGAATTACAAAAATTTATTTAAAATTTTGTGCCGCAATTTTAATTTTTGTATCAATTATTATTAAATATGGTACATAAGGGTTTTTTTGGATCACTTAATGTGAATATAAATAACATCAGAAGTATAAGATTCAACATGGTGAATTTAATATAAGTAGTGTATAAATGAGAATGCTGAGCGGAGCATGTGCAATGTGCAGACCTTGACCCCAGACGACCGCAGGTCGTTGACCTTGACCCCAGACGACCGTAGGTCGATGACCTTGAGATGACCTTGAGGAGACCTTGACCCCTGACGACCAGAGGTCGTTGACCTTGACCCCAGACGACCGTAGGTCGATGACCTTGAGGAGACCTTGACCCCTGACGACCAGAGGTCGTTGACCTTGACCCCAGACGACCGTAGGCCGATAACCTTGAGGTGACCATGACCCCTGACGACCAGAGGTCGATGACCTTGATGTGACCTTGACCCCTGGCGACCAGAGGTCGATGCCCTTGACATGACCCTGACCCAAGACGACCAGAGGTCGATGACCTTGGCATGCCCTTGAGGGGACCTTGACCCCTGCCGACCAGAGGTCGATGACCTTGACGTGACCTTGATCCCTGACGACCAGAGGTCGATGACCTTGATATAACCTTGACCCCAGACGGCCAGAGGTTGATGACCTCGACTTGACCTTGGGGTGACCTTGACCCCAGACGACCAGTGGTCGATTACCTTGACCCCAGACGACCAGAGGTCGATGACCGTGACTTGACCTTGAGCTGACCTTGAACCCTGACGACCAGAGGTCGATGACCTTGACCCCTGACTACCAGAGGTCGATGACCTTGACAAGCCCTTGAGGTGACCTTGTCCCCTGACGACCAGATGCCATGACCTTGATGTGACCTTGACCCCAGACGACCGCAGGTCGTTGACCTTGACCCCAGCCGACCAACCGTCGATGATCTTGACATGACCTTGAGGTGACCTTGACCCCAGCCGACCAAAGGTCGATGACCTTGACGCGACCTTGTCCGCTGACGACCTGAGGTCGATGACCTTGATATGACCTTGACCCCAGACGGTCAGAGGTTGATGACTTTGACTTGGCCTTGGGGTGACCTTGGCCCGACGACCAGAGGTCGATTACCTTGGCCCCAGACGAGCAGAGGGCGATGACCATGACTTGACTTTGGGGTGACCTTGAACCGACGACCGCAGGTCGTTGACCTTGACCCCAGACGACCAGAAGTCGATGACCGTGGCTTGACCTTGAGCTGACCTTGATCCCAGACGACCAGAGGTCGATGACCTTGACGTGACCTTGACCCCTGACGACCAGAGGTCGATGACCTTGACGTGACCTTGACCCCAGACGGCCAGAGGCCGATGATCTTGACTTAACCTTGACCCCAGACGACCAGAGGTCGATGATTGTTAAAAATAGAATATTACATCATATCTAAAAATAGCACCATATGGTTGCCATATATCATTTCTAAAAATGGAACATTACATCATTTCTAAAAATAGAACACATCTGTCGATGACATCATTTCTAAAAATAGAATATTACGTCGCATATGGTTGCCAGATGCCATTTCTAAAAATAGAACATTACATCATTTCTAAAAATATAATATTACATTACATATGGTTATCAGCTGTCGATGACATCATTTCTAAATATAGAACAATACCGAATCCGGAGCAATGAATAATGAGAACTTGATTCCACATGTAATAAGAGAACTGTGAGAGGAATAATCACGTGATATGAAGTAGTAGGGAAAATCATTTAAAACAGCATATCTACACATACAAAATCAGTTTCAATTTTACCACTCTTTAGATAATAAGTTAAGTATAATGTATGTCATTAATAAAGAA
>NW_019417156.1:0-124739 GCF_000390285.2 Anoplophora glabripennis
TATGAATATACGGGGTGTTCTGAAATCCTGGAGCTCGCTCGAAGGGTGGAATACGACAATGACTATATTTAACAGACGATTAAAAACATTCAGAAAATATTCCACTCAATGGTCAAAGTAATTCTAGAGATAAACAAAGCAACTGAGATCGTGGCAGTAGAATAATAGAATTAAGAATTATCGTCGTTGGCCGTCGAAGGTCAAACATATAAAAATTCTAAAAATAAATACCTAAAAATTAGAAACAAATATATTTACTTGTGTTGTTATAAAACTTTTATTTAAATAAACATTTGCTAATAAAGTGGTAACTCTGATGGCTGATGACTTGTGGCTTTTTTTGTTTAATGTTCAATATTGAAAGTACCTATATTTTAGCACACTCCGTATACGTTACTCTTACAGCATGTTGTTAACAATGATAACCTTCAGATAAAAATCATTTATTAACTTGACTATTTTTTTTTACATAACACTTCAGAAATACAGCATAATGGAAATCAGATAACAGAATAACAAATTCGATATCTCAGTACATGATACGAGAGTGATATAATAATGATTGCTATACAAAAATAACTCATTATAAGATCACGTTTGGTCTTCAAAAGTAATTATCATTCTTCTTACATGTGGAAGATCAATAAATGAGCATTAATTTGATAGACGAGATAGATATGATTAGACATGACAATTAATGGCTGCTGGTGAAAACCAAAGTGCACGCTTAAATCATTCGAGCTGCCACTTTAACATTTAAAAACTTTATCTATTATTTTACTGTTTAAAGTATTTTACATAAAAATTTTATAATTTTGTTCTTTGATTTATCTAATTGGATTAAGAGCTATCAAATTTTTAATATTAAGTTCATTAATTTAAAAAATATTGTATGTATTGGTGTTTAAATTTTAATTTGAGACAAACATTTTATTTTCCAAAGTTCACAACTTTTTGAAAAATTAAATTTTGAAAAAATTTGAAAAACAACTGTATCCGTGTCTATGTGCAAATGTTTTACAAATACAGGGTGTTTCTAAATAAGTGTCGCAACGGAAAACTGTAAATTCCTCTTGAAAAAAGAAACATTGTTTTCCTCTTCCATTTTTCTCTCCGGGCTTTCGTTTTCGAAATACACGGTGTCAAAACTAATTTTTTTTTAGTTTTTCGCCAGTATCTTAGGAATCGTTTGAACTACAGGACTGAGCTTTTGTACATACATTACCACTATTAATAGCTACTTTTTTGCACCCTTCTCGAATTCATTGGACGTGCCAGTGGTGGAGATTTTAAGGTATCGTAAAGGGTTTTCCCCCCCCTAAATTTTACGCCACTGGAAAAATCGACTTTTGACAGCAAATTCTAAAGCGCCAATGAATTTTACACAATAAGAGTTCTCTTGGTTCATTGCTCTAAAGTCAACCGTTTTCAAGAAAAATGACTTTTTATGAACAAAAGCAAACATTTTGCTAACGTTTCGAAAATCTTTTGTAATTCAAAAAATAGGTAGTAATAATTAACAATTTTAACGAAATTTAACAACAGATAGGATTTTAACTTTTTCTTATCAATTTGGCAAGTAAAATTTACAGAAACTGTTCAAAATTACGTCCGTTGACTTGAATGCACGCATTACTTCTTCTAATCATGTTTCTTTCTGCCGCTGCGGCTTCATCTCTATTGGTCAACTTTTTGATAGTATTGACATGGAACGTTAGCAAAATGTTTGCTTTAGAGCAATGAACCAAGAGAACTTTTATTGTGTAAAATTCATTGACGCTTTAAAATTTGCTGTCAAAAGTCAATTTTTCCAGTGGCGTAAAATTTAGGGGGGAAAAACCCTTACGATACCTTAAAATCTCCACCACTGGCTCGTCCAATGAATTCGAGAAGGGGCGAAAAAGTAGCTATTAATGCTGGTAATATGTGTACAAAAGATCAGTCCTGTAGTTCAAACGGTTCCTAAGATATTGGCGAAAAACTAAAAAAAAATTAAAGTTTTGACACCGTGTATCTCGAAAACGAAAGCCTGGAGAGAAAAATGGAAGAGGAAAAATATGATTCTTTTTTCAAGGGGAATTTACAGGTTTCCGTTGCGACACTTATTTAGGAACACCCTGTATACTGCAATTTCTTGACTGCACTGACGACAACTTTGAATCTCTTTACCGATTTAAAAAATGAAATGCAGTCAAAATATTATTTTTCGTAGGCTCTGCCCTTAATAACCGTCATAGTAGGCAAAAAAATCAATGGAGACGAATCCGTAGTAGTCACAACCAATCCCCAAGTGGACAATCCGAAAAAGGTCACTATCGGAATGCCCAGCCCCAACGCTCCCATCAGGGCGCTGTTACGGGATGGCCCCAAATGGGCTTTATACATGAAAGGTATTATTTATATATTTTCCTTATCCGTTACCATTTGGTACATTTCTTCGCTTCTAGGAGTCATCGCGAATTACATAGGAAACATCCCGCCTGCGTTCAAGGCAGTGGTACACACCAGTGTACCAACAGGTGGCGGTCTGTCGAGCAGCGCAGCACTGGAAGTTGCCACTTACATGTTTCTAGATCAACTAATCGGCCCGAACTCAGTCATGCAAGTACTTCTAAATGTATTACGATAATAATAAACCTCCCCACCCTCACTTATAGTAAGTTTTTTGTGGTAGGGGCTGCACATTATGATTGTTTTAGTTTGAAACAACAAACCGGGTGACATTTTTTTTTTATGAGATCATGAATTCAAATGGTTTTCCAATCACCAATCACTCAAGTCGGTTCAAAATTTCGAACAACCTTTTTAAAGGACTTTTTGGTGTTAAGGTGAAAACACTGGTCCACAGGAGATTTTTTTATACTGTTGCTCCTTCAACTTGTTTTACAACAAAAATGATATTGAAATGGCCCAAATATAATGCAAATACAAATTTCAGGCCTACCGATAAAGCACTAGCATGCCAAAAGGCGGAACACGACTACTCCGGAATGCCTTGCGGTATCATGGACCAGTTTATATCACTGATGGGCAAAAAAGACCATGCCCTTCTTATAGATTGCAGGTAACTACAAAAATTACAAATTTAACTTTAAAAACGATTGTTTTACAATAATATCCTTCCAGACATCTAACTTCCACTCTTATACCCTTGAAAGATCCCGATGTGGTAGTGTTAATTGTAAATTCCAACGTGAAACACGAACTAACGGGCAGCGAGTACCCCACAAGACGAAAACAATGCCAGGAGGCTGCTTTGTTGTTAAAGAAGGTTAGTTTAAGGGATGGGACAGCTGAAGACGTCGAGTGTAAGTACAAACTAAATTCGTTTATCTTGAAATATATTATTTGAAATTTCGTCCCCGTGGTGCACGCGTACAGGCAACCCAAAACACAACTACCCGTTAAACAGTTTGCATATGCGTCATTTAGTGTATAAATATAGGCAACTCAAAGTACAGCTGTAGGTTGAACGATTTGCATACATTGCATTTAAGGTATCTTTATAGGCAACTCAAAGTACAACTAATGTTACCGGTTTGCATAGGCAACTCAAAATACACGTACGTGCTGGTTTGCATACCCAACTTTTTTTAGATATTTGAAGTAATTTTAATTACATTCAAATACTTGATACAGACTTTTAACTTGGATTAAAATGTCGATTTCAGACTTGAAGTCAATAAACACCAACGAAGAGATCATAAAAAGGGCCAGGCATGTCATAACGGAGATTCAAAGGACGACGGAGGGTGCGGCAGCCTTGAGAGAGATGAATTACAAGAAATTCGGGCAACTTATGATCGAAAGTCACATGTCGCTCAGAGACGACTATAACGTGTCCTGCGAGGAGCTGGACAGTCTAGTGGAGTTAGCTCTGGAAGTCGAGGGGGTCCTAGGGAGCAGAATGACTGGTGGTGGGTTTGGTGGTTGTACGGTTTCTCTGGTAAAGTTTTTAATTGAATAAAATGTGTGTAATGATTTGTAATTGTATTTTTTTTCTGTTTTAGGTATACTCACGAGTCGTGGACAAGGTGATTAAAAATATTCAACAAAAATACAAGGGAAAAGCGACGTTTTACGTATGCAAGCCTAGTGCCGGTGCGGGAAAAGCTTGTGGATGTCCAAAAGATTAAGAAAAAACAATAAATAGGACCAAAAATCATGCTTTAAAAATCCCATGTAATATATGTACTAATATTTTCATATGTCTTTAATAAATTGCTCAAAAACAATATCTTCCTTGTAAAATTAAAATAAAATCGAGGACTTACAAATTTAGAACGAAAGAATGTTAAGGAAATACACCACATACTGTTACTTTATATTTCTCATTCTTAATTCGAACAACAAAAAGGCTTTCATATTTGGATCTGTAACTTTTTCGTTTATTTCTTTAATTGCTTGTTCCCCTCCGTCCTTATAATATTCACTCAGCTTCTCAGCGTACTCCAACCAAACACAATTGGCACAACCCGACATACAACAAGAAGTTGGTGCCTCAGGATACTCTTTCTTCTTATTATCACTACTTTTCTTTGGTTCTGCTTCATTGCTATTTGGTTTTATATCATCAGGTACTGTTTCTTTGCCATTATTCTTACATTTGTTTGGTTTTCCTAGACTAATTTGTCTACATTCTTGAAACCTACTGAACAATTTGAGGTTAGGTCTGACACTTCGGCCTGTAACAAATTAAATGAATATATGTACTAATAAATAATTAGTTGGAATACTTACAAGGCTTAAATATATGTATCATTAAGTCGCTGGGATTTGAAATTACGTAACATGGTTAAATGAAAGGCGCAAAAGTCCCTTCAACCCCGTTAAAAGAAATAGTGACAGATGAACTAATTTAAAAATGAGATATTTTGTCTACTAAGAAGAGGATTTTAAAAGTAGTTCAATTGACTTATCCAAGGTTACTATGGCGTAGGTGGTATCGTAATTTTGAACCAATTGAAGGATAATGCGGAGTAGATATTTGTTCTTCTGTGCTTTTTTTATTTGTCTGTCACCGATGTATATTTAAATTTATATATATCACCAGGTGTACAAAATGACTATAAATCATTGATTAAATCGGAAAATTGGTTTATTTAGTTTAAATTAAACAAAACAAACACCTTGTGGGTTCAATTTCATTGAATAAATTACTTTCTAAATAAGAAATAAAAATTGTATTATTTTTTTACAGTTACATAAATATTAATTAATTATAAAATAATATATATATATATATATATAAAGATGGCGGACACGAATTTCTAATTCCAAAAACATATTTGCATTCGATCTAACATAAATAACAAGCCTTTCCTCCTAAATATGTTTCTAAGAATACAAGTTTCATTATTACGTTTCGTTTTAATTAATTTTTAAATTTGATTTATTGTAATTAACTATAAAATGTAACAGGAATAATAGTACAATGTAACAGGAATAATAGTAAATTTGACAGTTTTAGAATAATTCTATGTAGTTCTCAGTTGTGTGACAAATCAATGCAATTAATAAAAAAAATAAACTCTATTGAACTTTTTCCGGAATTCGTGTCCTCCATTTTTTTCTCTTAATGCAAATTTCGATCTAACATGAACAACCCTGAAGAAAAAGCAAAATTTTAGAAATTGAGACTTCGATCTCCAGAAAAAAAATTAGATAATGAATAACGACTTTTATATTAATACATTTGGCGTAATTTATGATGCACAGCAGGAACAATATTAGGCCCTGTTATACCAGATTTAACGAGTCGCCTCTGTCAAAGCATCTGTTTTACATAAGCGAGTGCAAGCGGACGCTTTTGCTTTTGTTTTACTTTGGCCTTTGTTTTTGTTCCTGGTTCATCGTGTTTGTTTACTGTCTACCTGTCTCCGTTACATTGTAGATTACAGACCAAGCTTGCATTTTATTTTTTATTAATAACAAATAATCCTCCTGAAAAAATATTTATCGCTGTATACATCCGTAATATGGATACCCTGTTATTAAGATATACTTATCTTTTATGCGATAAGGAAGTGAGGAGGTGTAGGCTAAGCATGAGTATAAACAAAACAAACTGGAGAGCCCCCGGTGACGCGGCGTGTTTTAAAAAGGGAAGACAAAAGATAAAAAACAACTGCCGCTCTCTCAGTCACTCGTCTCGAAGACGCGGTTTGACGAGTTGCCATCGAAATATAACTTCCGGCAAAAGAAACGACGTCCTCCATCCTGTAGTGCCCTAAATAACCACAGCGTAGTGGAAACCGCTCGAATTCGAAAATTAAAACAGACCTAGTATTGTTGCGGCGTCGCTAGGCGCACGTGGTTAACATGTTGAAATCGCTGTTTCCTTGGAAACACCACAAAACAAAAGCGATGGCAGCCCAACAAACGATGGACAACGGTAAGTGTCAAAATTGTTAATAATTATTGTCATTATCCTAAAATTTGCGCAATTCACGCGGGTATTATTCATAATTTTGTATGCACAGTGTAATAGCAACAATTTTCTCAGCGTTTCTATTCTCCTAATAAACAAAATTGTGTCAGATGTCCCGTCGCTGCACACCCACGATACTCCTAGGATTTTCGATTTATTATTTCTTGTAAACGGCCAATTGGTACCGAAAATAAACTTTGTCTATAAATAAACACCTAGCCGAAAGACCTTATTTTAATGCACCACTCCAGGAAATGATCCCACCCGGTTTTATTTATTTTTCACGCATTGACAGTTGTCAGATTTTAGAATTAAATCTTCACGTAAGTTTTCCCCTTTTTTTAAACCATCATTAACCGTTTAGATGACCCATTAACACCCTAATTTCAGAATAATTTTAAACCCACCCACATGTAAACAAAACAACTTCTTTTTCTAGATTTATAACTGTGTTTGCTAGCTAATATATTAAACTGTTGTTTATATTCCTCGGTACTTTTTAAACCTCATCCCACCTAAACATTGCAAATAAAGGCATCTCGGTGCAAACTAGTTCTCCTTGATTGCTTAATTGCTTTTTGAATCAGATTTTTCGAGACACACGAATGAGTATGTGGTCTCTGCTTAGATGTGCTGTTAAGTGATGTAAGTACAAATATTAGTATTCTATAATTTTTAATGTATGCTCAAACATATCTTCTCGGGTTATTGTGTAATACTTGACCTTGTGCCTGAATTTGTGATGCCTTGGTCAACAATGTATGCATCTCATATAATAGTAATTACTTGGGTAATATTGAAAGACTATTATCGGCTTTTTTATAGCTTGGTCACGTAGAAGTATAAATTCGTACCTGTTTGTTAATTTTGCCTTTCAAGGTAGGTTTTGAAGCGATTTTGAAAGTCTTATTTTAAAAACCTCCTCCTCTGTTGTAAGTAGTTTTAAAATTTTATTGTACATATTTTTTTATTGCAATGTAATTATTTTATTACAACACCTAATATATTTGAGGATGATAAAGCTGGATAATTTCCTATATTTAGGAATTGTAAAAGACATCTTGTGCTTAAACTGCTACAATGATAATAAACTTTACTTTAAACATGCTACGGTAAAGATCATAAAATTAAGATAACCGTTTTTTTTCTCTTGGAAACTATGTGTTAGTAATATGTAATAAGAAACCATTATCTTAATTAAAAAAATCATTTTCATTTCATTTTTATTAATTAGTTTCATTGCAATGAGTCAAATTGTTTATATTTAAGAATTCTGTATACATATACTGAGAAAAGTGTTCACCTATATTCGTATTTAAGGTCTTTCTTGCTTCAGTATTTTGCTAATTTTTTTGAATATATTTAGGTTGTCTTGAAATTTATTATAAAAGTCGTCAAATTCGTGAAGCCCTGCATTATTTTTCCCATTTTATTGAGTGTTCTCTTAAAAGATAATGTTTTTGTATATTCTGTTGTCTGTGTATGTGATTTGATCGTAGTTATTGACTTTAAATCAATATTTACAAGATAAAGAGTGTGCACAGATTCTGGAATAGGTTTATCATTTATTTATAACTTTATCAGCGGCCATAGATAGCTAAATCTCATGTAAAAGCACATTATTTACTGATTTACCTAATCGTTATTTTTTTATGCTAGTTATATATTTCTAGGGGCAATTGAAAATAAGGAACAACTATTAATCGCAGTGATTTGAATAAGACATTTAAATATAACGATTAGAAAAGTCGGTATAAAACAAATAAAAATAAAAACATAAATAGTAAGGTAAATGCACCTGGATTCTTATGTGAAATAAACAAACAAGAATAAGTAACAAAATAGGTGACTTTTAAAGGAAATGAGAAAACTAGCTTTAGATCATTGGAAGATTGGAATCAATTGTTATTTCATTTGTAAAACTTTTACATATTTATTTTAATAAAATTACTATAATTAGCTGCTCTTTGTGGACAAGTAAAATATAAAAATTTTTGGTGCTAAAAAAATCATCGTATTTCTTATGTTTTATATCTTCACCATTTCGAGATGTATTCCAGAAAGTGTTATTTCAATTTAATGTTTGTAAATTTAATTTCAGAAACCATAATTTGTCAGAATGTCTGATTAGACATGAATTTCAAAAAATGTTGTTTTAAAAATTCTACAGATGTTAAGTAATTGAGTATTTCTACCAAGGCAAAAATGGTAAACACCAATTTTGTAGGAAATTTTTTTGCGATATCAAAGAAATACATAAACAAAAATCAACTGTTGCATTTTGAAGATACAAACCAAACTCTTTTTTCTTTTTAAATAGAACACCCAGTCTATTTGTTGTTTATTGTAATCCTTTTTGCAAACTATTTTGATTTACTTATTGATAATGGATAAAATCAAGACTGCCATGGAACCGATGCATATTTTAGCTTTTCCACTATTCAATTCACAGTGATTCCATGGCAACTTTGCCTATGTGCAAAATTAGGAAATAAACCAGAATATTGTGTAAACTATCAAAGCAAACAGGTATATTACATGGTGATCCAGAACTTATAGTGTGTCTACTTAAGTTGGAACCATATGGAAAACTTTTTTATTATTGATTTTATGAAAAAAAGTTATTCTTCATAAAAAACTCTGCATGGTCTAAAATCTAAATCGCTCAAGTGTAAAGTACCCTTATTTTTGACAATACAGAAGTGTTATGAAGAAAAGTTATTTTGAATTAAAAGTTATTTACAAATATGCAATTACAACTATTTAGCATGAAGATTCAGGTTTTGTGATTATTTACGTTTTACATTATAAATTATTTGTATTATTATTATAATTAAATTGCAAAGTTGTTCATAAACATTAACAAATGGAAAGATTATCATATTTTTAACAAATAAGAGAGATAAATATAAATTTTTCTTTATAACATTCTTCTGTATTGTCAAAAATAAAGGTACTTTACTCTTGAGCAAAATTCATAATTTCTGATATACCTCGTATATGACTGGGAAATTTTGATAACTGAAGGTTGCATTTTTTGGATCATGCAGAACTTTTTATGAAGAATAACTTTTTTTCATAAATCCAATAATAAAAAAGTTTTCCATATGGTTCCAACTTAAGTAGACACACTGTACAAAAAAAAATTTTTGAATGTACGGAGGACAAATACAATTTTGTAAAAAAAGGGCAATTCGAAAATCATTTAAAAGTACAAAGAATTTCTTTCTGAAGGAAAGAAATAAATAAAATGTTATAACAGCTGTTTTATATCAGCAAATTCAACTGCTTTTGCCGCTATTGTTATTATTAATTAATAAAATTTGTGGTTTTAATTAACAAAATAATTTGACATACAAATGTTGTCTTTCTTCACCATAAATTAAAATGATAAGCCATTTTTGACACTTAAAAAACTAATGTAAACACTATCGCAACAACGTTAATACCAAAATCGGATTTCAGTATTCGTAATCGCCTGGTGCCACGTGGGCGAATGACGCTAGAGACTACAGTACGATGTAAAGGTTGAAAATACTACAACCTCAATTTTTCTTTTCTCGGAAACTAATTTTACAAAAATTTTTTTTTTACGATACCTATTCCCAAATTTTTTTGGATGAGTTGTGAATCACCCTGTATATCACTGTAATCAGAAAAAGAGAAAAATCGAAAAAAAAACTTCGAATATACAGGATGATCCATTTAAAAAAACAAACGTTTTGCTTATATTTTCGATATGCATCCGTCAATATATTAATATTGCTTTAAAATTTCAAGAAAATTACCTAAAACTTGGATAGATCTTGGATAGAAAAATAAAAAAGGTAAACTGACTATTCTGAAATAGAATTGACACTTTCTAAAATACAACTGAATATATATAGTTCCCTGAGGAATTCCAATTCTGACTTTTTTAATTTTTAAATAATTTTAATGTCCCACTCCTAGTACCATAATGGTTTTTTAGCATCAATGAGTTGCTTATTAGGCATAGTATAAGAGGCCTTTGCAAAATCTAAAACAGCAATGCCTTTTTTATTATCTTTGAGCCAATTTTTTTTCTACTAATCGATACATGGCATCACTTTCGCTAGTCTCTTTTATAAAACCAAGTTGATTGTGACAAAAACTCGATAGAAATAAGGCAGTCAACTTATCCAGTTTCAAGAGTTTTTCAAAACAGTTAGCAATTGTGAAAATGAAACGGAACTGATTGGTTAATTTGCAACTGTGGAAAAGTCAAATAAATGTTTTTGTCTCAATACCAAATAAATTCAATCTGTTTTTAATTTTGGAAAAAGGGAAAATTATTTTTAATTTTGGTGATTAACTATTTTAATCATGAAAATTAAAAATAATTTTTAGATTTTTCAAAAAAACATGTTAATCATTAGCTAAATTCTACTATAATCGGTTTAGTTTGATAGAATTTAAAAAAAAGTCAATTAAAAGAAATATATATAAAAAAATGTCGGTTTCTAATTCTTTTCTCTGATGCGTTTATTTTTGGGTTCATATTTTCTCTAAAGTACGCATTTTTCAGTCTCACAAATTGAGTTAATATTTTTTCCCAGCTAAAAATTCCATATTTTCGTAAAAATGTATCTTTTTTTTAATTTTAGCATGTTAAAGTTTAAATAAATCCAAACGCCTAGTCAGGAAATCAATATCTTCGCCCTGTTCCTAACCACCTTTCGTTTGTTTGCATACAGGATGTTTCCTAAGTAGTTAAATATTTTAGAGGGCGAGTCTTCAAATAATCTGAAGAATCATGAAATATCTCATGTTATTATCTGCTCCCAATTTTCAACTTTGCGTGTCCTTTCAGAAGTGGCAGACGTAGAATTCCAAAGTCAGGAGCTGCTCCCATGCCACGTCTGCGGTAGAACCTTCCTCCCGTCCCCTCTGAAAAAACATGAGCGCATCTGCGAGAAGACTTCCACGAAGAAACGCAAACCTTTCGACTCACTGAAGCAGCGAGTGGAAGGCACGGACTTGGCCGACTTCCACCAGAAGACCTACCTGAAGAGGCCGGAGCCTTCACCCTCCCCCGACCTTAAGAAGAAGAGTCAGAGCACTTGGAAGGAGAAGCACCTCGCGCTGGTCAGCGCCATAAGGGCTGCCAAGGGTGAGTTTTGCAGCTTTTTATAAAAAATTTAATACTTGTGATTCATTTAATGCCAGTAATTTGACGGTAATAGAACTGCAGCAGTATATTTATTTTTTTGGTCATAAATTTGTATAAAAAAATTTAGTCAACTATTTTTTTTTTTTTATTGGAGGCTCAATCTGTTGGCCGTTTATCCATATGCTCCTTCTAAAGATCTGCTCCTTCGAAACATCTGGGTTTTTGTTATTTTTATCAATGAAAACGCCTCTTGGAGCATAGTTCTTCAATATTTACTGCAACTTAGCTTCTAGTGTCAACATTTTGAAAGTTTACGTAAGCTGATTTACCGTACATGGCTTTAAGGGAAATTTTGTGTCAGTTTTTCTAACTAACCACTGAAAGCTTTGAAGTCAGAGATGCAAACTTTAGAAAGTCTTTTAATTTCACTTTTATTTTTCAAGTCCCAGTCAAGAAAACAGTACGAATTTTTTCACCATCGCTTATAAATAACAGATTTAAGGGAATAAACTGTGTAAGTTCACCATTTTTAAACTTAAGTAAAGCTCTCGACTGTGTTTTCCATAAGTTATTAAATAATTTTTTTTATGGTTTCTCGGCAGAACGTCTTTTATCATCATATTTAACATATTTTAATATACAGGGTGGTTCAGAACTTATCCAAAAAAAAATTCTGGATGTACAGGGGACCATTGCAAATACAATTTTCTAAAGAAAAAATCAAAGAGGGCAGTTTGAAAATGATTTAAAAATACACCTCTGCACGGCACTGGAAACTGGTCCACTGTAAAACCTGACCTTGCACAATGTGACCGGCATGGCGGTGTGATAAAAACGGACAAAAAGCTTTCTCAAGGAAAGAAATAAATAGAATTTTATAGCATCAATTTTATATCGGCAAATTCAACTGCTTTTGCCTTTATTAATTAATAAAATTAATTTATGTTTTTAAATAATAAAATCATTTGACATACCCGATGTTACAATTGTTCAAAATTTTATCCACCAACGCGTAAACACATTTGGGTCAATCTTACTCAGTTTCCACGAACTAACATAAATGCTGTCTTGTTTCACTTTAACACAAATGCTTCACCATAATACAGATGTTGTCTTACTTCACCATAAATTAAAACGATATCCATCAACCCCGAGTTGCTATACACGCAAACCATTTTTGACAGTAACTACTAAAAAACTATTGTAAACACCACAGATAACAGATAAACACTATCGCAACGATGATTGCAAAATCAGATTTCAGTATTCGGAGTTGCTGAGGCCACGTGACTCCACGCGTATTGCGAATGACGCTAGAGACTACAGTTGTCCAGCTATGTAGTGGTTGAATGTACTAAAACTTCAATAATTTTTTTCTCAGAAACTATAACGATTTTACATTTTTTTTACGATATTGACTGCATTTCTCATGCCGCATCTATTCCCAAATTTTTTTGGATACGTTGTGAATCACCCTGTATAAAGGTCTATCGATTTTACAAATTATTGTAAAAATAAATCGATCATAGACGTCCGTAAGGGGCTCTGATAACCCCTACTTTTAATATAATTTCAACGCCACTGGAAATTTTTCAAAATGAATATATTTTTTTACGTTGCGGTTTATTCTACAGCAAAAAGTTCTCTTACTGTTTTTAAATGAAATGCTTGGTTTTTCATTCGTATACTTCACACTAAATATAAAACAAATGGCTTTCATAGTTTAAGAAAAAATAAATAAAAAGTTTTTATTAAAAACCTAAAAAAAAAAATTTTTTCAAGAGCTTGTATCCCTAAAAGGAAGCCTTTGAAAGGAAAAGTGTAGGTATACTTCAAAATGACACCATTTTGACGAGATATATCGATGGTTAAAGTTCTAATCAAAAAAGTGAATCACCCTGTATATAATTACATTCTCACTCACCTGGCAGGTAAAATGTCTCACCGAAACGACCTGTCTTTTTGTAAATATCTATTTTTAGTCACAAATATTATCCTGTAAAAATTTCAGTGCCTCAAGACTATTTTTTTGTAAAAATATTTAGCTTCCTTAAAAATTTAATGGCCGCTTAAGCCCCGCAACCCTTCAGCCAGGTCTGCATTTTTGTATTCAGGCATCTCTAGAAGAAGTTTGAACAATTTTTCACAGTGCCTAAAACACCTACCCAAAAATGTCTACCAGCTCTCCGTCTATTATAATTGCATTAAATCCAAATTGTTAGAAGACATGGAGTTCCACAAGGTTGGGTCTTGGGTCCTCTACTTTTCGTTACTTACGTTAATGATTTTCCTAATATTTTTGACAAGTTTCAAGTATTATTTTTGCCGACAACGCTAGATATGTCTGTTACTGGTTTCTGACCAATAAACTCACTATAAATATGCCCAAGACAGAAACAATGATGAACTCTATAAACTTTTTAACTTCTTGTTTTATTAATGTTTATATTTAATTGTACTACTTTGCCAAAAGTGTCGAGGTATTGGGTAATCTCTATGTTAGCTTCTAAAATATCTACCAGAAGTCTTTATATTTTGGTGACTTGCCCATTCCTTTTTCTTTGTGTAAAATTGAACCCTTTTATGGCAAGTTTGAGTCCTTACAGTCCTTAATTTCTGTTATCTTGTACAAATTTCTCCACACTTCTGAAATGTTCGTTTCACCATATGGCAACGCCAGGGGGTGAGATAGTCCAACCATTCTGTCACGGATTAATGTTAAATTTGCAGAAATTATTACCTGGACAAAAAAAATATGACCATATAGAAAATTAAATTTTAAATTGAATTTCTTATTCTTTAAACTCGATCCAAAATGGCGAACATGGTTAAAAAAAATCGCAAAATTGCAAAAAACTGTTTTTCTAAAATAACTAAAAAAATATAGCACCGATTGAAAAATTTTAAATAAGAAAGTTGTAGGTTTTAAAAAGATCTATCTACTGATTATTTGTAAATATCGATTGCTTAGTTACTTTTCGAGATATATCGAAAAAACCGTTAAAAATTTTCTCTTTTCTCTTCTATAACTCGTTTACATTTACGTGTCCATATTTGCTATTTACTGCAAGCATAGCCCGCGGCAAGCCAAAAAAGTACATTTTTGAAAAATTTAAAAATATTAATTATATTTCGAGATATATCGATTTTTTGAAAAAAAGGCGCTCTCGAAAATTGGCTAGATCTTCTCAGCGGATAGCCCTACAGTAACGATTTTCGCTTTATTTTCTTCGTAAAGAGTTATATTATCATGCTGTTAAAAAATGTTGACGATTTTATTAATTTTAAGGATCAAAAAATGACTGAAAACGTTGCACTTTTTTTGGGTATGTTTTTTTCAAATAACTATTTCAATTTTTATTATTTTTTTGTACTTAATCTGGAGTAGCTAAACACGAATATTATAGCATTTTCGCCTTAGAAGCAAAATAGACCCGTAAATGTTTAGTTTTCTTTCTTTAAAAGTCATTTTCATAAAATAAAAATTGAAATAGTTACATACCCAAAAAAGTGCAACTTTTCCAAAGTCATTTTTTGATCCTTAAAATTAATAAAATCGTCAACATTTTTTAACAGCATGATAATATAACTCTTTACGAAGAAAATAAACCGAAAATCGTTACTGTAGGACTATCCGCTGAGAAGATCTAGCCAATTCTCGAGAGCGCCTTTTTTTCAAAAAATCGATATATCTCGAAAAATAATTAATATTTTTAAATTTTTCAAAAATGTACTTTTTTGGCTTGCCGCGGGCTATGCTTGCAGTAAATAGCAAATATGGGCACGTAAATGTAAACGAGTTATAGAAGAAGAGAAAAGAGAAGATTTTTAACGGTTTTTTCGATATATCTCGAAAAGTAACAAAGCAATCGATACTTTCAAAAAATCAGTCGATAGACCTTTTTAAAACCTACAACTTTCTCATTTAAAATTTTTCAATAGGTGCTATATTTTTTTAGTTATTTTAGAAAAACCGTTTTTTTCAACTTTGCGATTTTTTTTAACCATGTTCGCCATATTGGATCGAGTTTAAAGAACAAGAAACTCAATTTAAAATTTAATTTTCTATACGGTCATATTTTTTTTGTCCAGGTAATAATTTCTGTAAGCATTTCTCTATAATGCTTGGACTAAGATTCAGTTTGTTATTTCTAGGGGAAGATTAGGTGTTCCGTTTTTATATTTACTGGTCGTATTTATTCAGAATTCAGTAAAAGTGTGAGATTGACTATAAAAATTCCCTTAAGTAGGACGGAATCGTATTTTTGGTTTATTTGTAAATGTGGTACCATATTGTGTTTATATTTAGATGCAATTCAAGCTATTGTAAGGAAACTAGTTAGGCAACACATTGAGAGACATTTTTATTTGTTATTTTTTATTCCTAGAATATGAAGAAATACAACAGTGTTGGATTTTTTGTTTGTATGGAAAAATTCTTTTAATACACTATATTTCTTTGTCAAACTAGACTTTTTTTGGAAGTTAGTATTAATTAAGCTAAATTTGTTACTAAACAAGTTGTTATTGTTGTTTTCAGACAACATATCGGATGGTCAATATTATGTAAAGTGCAATTCAAGGGCATATGAACAAATGATGTTAAATACAATAGTTGTTTAAATCTTGAGCTGAAATATTACGGTGAATATTGCAGGAAAAAATTACTTCTTGTTCGATTATATCTTTTGAATATTTAAAATTCAGGTAATGAAAAACATTGACTGTATTAGATATGATTTTTGGGAAACAATTTTTTAAATTTGTTTGAATTAGCTTTTAAATGGAGGTAAAAAAAAAACACTGAAAAAACCTAACTTCAAATAAGTTATGTCATAAAGTGTCACCGGAAAAGAAGTAGCTGGCGAGCTCTGGGAGATGATAAAAAATGGATGACATTGACATATTCAACACTCCTAGAAACTTACCTATATTAAATTTTGTTGCATTACTTTGTTTTTTTGGAAAATACAGGGTGACTCATTAACAATGCGAAAATCGAAATAAAGCATGCTTGCGCCAATGGTCACCATTTCACGTGTAGTATCTTCAGCTTTCGATTTTCCCATTGTTTATGAATCACCCTGTATATGGACAAGATATGATCGCATGTATCTAATAAACAAAAAATAAAAGGCAAGTGGTCCACAGGAAAAAATCGTCTTATTTTTTGACGTTTGATTATGGAACAAAAACTATCGAAATATTCAATAGTACCAAAATATTTGAATTATTCGAGTCTAAAAAGTATTCCAATGAAAATAGTAATGGTTAACAAACTACTATTTGTCATTAATCATGGTCACTGGGACACTGGCTAATTTTAATAGACAAAACTCACAAAAAGGGAGAAGTACAATGATAGTGATTCTCATAAACGAATAACTATCTAATCGTAGTAACTCACTATAATTAATAATTCATCTTTCTTTCCATAAGACACTTCATAATCTTCAATTTTATTCAATAATTGAAGTCTATGAATTATTAACTATTTGATAGCGCTTATCACTACAAAAACCCCTATAAACTTACTTAATACCCTTCCAAGTCCCTATTTATTTCCTATTTCTTCTACCACCCTACTTTTACGTTATTTCCTCTCCTCTGAAGCGTATCTACAAATCAAGTATTTGTAACGTCAAATTTTACTAACAACGACACATGTTTCAAGGGATTCCATCCGACGTGTCCCACGCCTTGCCCAAAACCAAAAGCACCACCATGGCCGGCACGGAGCGCTGCCCGTCCTGCGACCGCCAGTTTGGCCCCAAGGCGTACGACCGCCACGTCGAGTGGTGCAAAGAGAAGAAGGCCCAGCAGCGCATCCACCACTCCCCCGCCAACGTCCTGCTGGCCAAAGAACGTTTGGAGGCGAGGACCAAGTACGTCCCGCCATTGAACCGTTCCAAGAAGACCATCGTGAGGGAGAAGTACTCGAATCACGCTTCTACGGAGACGTTGATAAGCGTCAAGACCTCCTCTCCCCTCTCCAGGGGCCCTAGCGTGAGGAAGCCTCGTTCGGCGATCGATATGGGGAAGAACAACGAAAAGTGTAATAATAACAGCGAGGAGAGGAAGCCCAAGTTCGACAAGAACGGTACGGGAGGAGGGGACAAGGTGAAGACGCACGACGGCGGCGACAGGTGCGTGCCTGTGATCGGCAGCCCTTCTTCGAGATCGGAGATTTTGAAAAGGTAAGTGCTGCTACGCTTTACCACCTATGATATAAGAACCTCACGTCTGACGCGTCGCCACCCAATGACGTCATTATCAGTGGTTTAGTCGCATTGTAAATTGCAATTTTTAATTTAAATTTTTGTATTTAATTGTTGTGTTTATTATAATTCTTTGCATTATTTCCATTAGTTAAACAAGGTTGTAAATTTGAGGTTAGGTCGAAGGGTTATGGTGTAGTTTCGGAGTGGTACATTTCTATAGCTGTTTTGTGTTAAAAATGCAGCGTTCTGCCTAATATCTAACGCCTTGAGCAGGAAATAAGTAACAACGGTTTCCCTTGGAAGTGGTGACATCTCCGCCATTGTTTCGCCAAATGTTGGACGTTTGTTTTTGCCCACTAGCGCCATTGAAATGACGTCATGCGTGAAACGTTGAAGTTTTATAATCTAGGTGGTAAATTTCTGTAACTAGCCCCCAAAAATATACAAAGGGCTTTGTACCTTATTTTTTCATCAGTATTTTGTTAAAAAACGAAACAACACAAACGTGATTTGTGTTAACGATTTTTTTTCCCGATTTCTCTGATATTTTTCTATCGAGACCAAAATCTTTACAATATCAGACTTTCTGGTGTAACAAAACCTCTCCTTATCCTTTCGGAAAATTTGTAGGGAGAAAGGAAAGAGGTTGTGGCATTTCCCAAAATTTTCCCTTCTCCTTGCACTTTTTTCGAATCGCCATCCTCCCCATCTAAACCCCTCTCCTTTCCCCCCTACAGTTTCCAAAAGAGAAGGACCAGTGTACCGGTCACGAAATTAAACAACGTAAAAGTAAACAATCAGTTCGACGGCCTGACGGTGGCTTCCCTAATTTACGATAGTTCAACAAAGAAAATGGTGACGTGGAAGGATACTCTAAAAAAAACCTCAACAGCGGTTGCCGTAGGCGAAGAAAATTTTAACGAATGCGTAGACGTTTCGAAGTCGTCGAATGCCTCGTTGGACGCAACTTGTAAGGCCACGCAGAGCGAGAAGCTGCGGAAAGAAACAAAAAAGCTCCAGTGCAATAAGATTTTGTCGTGCAGCGACGTCTTGCACAAGAACCCTCCCAAGAAAATCCCCCTTTCCAAGTACAGTTTCAAGAGTAGATTGAACCTCACGGAGGATCGCAAACGAATAGCCGTTGCCCGTAGAACTGACGATGGTGCTTCCATAGGATCGACCACTACTGTAACGGTAAAATCGTCGAGTACAGACCTAGACGATTTGAACATAGACATCGACAAGCAAAGTTCTTGTAATTCTGTGGCTAACGCTTTTGAAAAGCTCAAAATCGATAGTGAGCACGACCTGAAATTTGAAGAAATAGAAGAAATTCAGTTATCGCCCGTTTCCGAACGAAAACCGGGAATTTTGGACAGTGAATCACTCGTCGATGTTCCTTTGATGGACGAAATCGTTGTAGACACGAAAAGCGAATTCAACCTTCAAAACGGTCACAGGGAGATGTCGGATTGGTTCGATGAATACATGAATAAATCGGAACCTTGTGTCGAAGATGCAACGACTAGAGAAGAGGAGGAAACTTGCGACAAGAATGAAAATTACACTCGGGATCCCTCGATTAACGCAACTGTAACAGAAACACCGTCCGACATTCAGGACGAAAACCTAGTCCTACTGTTCAAATCTTCTACGAACCTGGATCTGACGAAAAAAAACAGCGAGTTTACTCTACCGACGAAAAAGAGCGAGGAGCAACTGAAGAATGGCGTCTCGCAGGACAGCTTCACCACGAACTACGACCTGGACAGTATAGAGCTGAGTTATAGGAACCCATCGCACTTTTCCCTGAAAAAATCCGCTTCGGACATGTACTTAGACAGCGCGCAGAGCAACATGGGCCTCAGCAACAAAAACACGTTGATTTCGATTTATTGGAACAAAAATAGGGAGGTTTCTGACGAGGAGAGCTTAATAGATAGTAGGAAAACCGTCAGTTCGTTACCCAACATAAGAATCAACGAGGTGGTTTATAAAAGTGAAGCGGTGCGAAAAATCGAGCCTGTCGTCTCAAAGACGAAAATTTTCAGGCAGAACGAGTTGTTAAGGAGAAAGATACTGGAGATCGCCGCTAAAGAGTTCGTAGAAGACTGCCATGGCAGTACCGCCAAGGAAAACGTACGCCAAGAGCAAGAAAGCAGTTGCGAGAATCCTTTCCTAAAGTTCCTAGAAGAAGAATACACTGTGCCGAAAAAACGGAGGAGAGTAGAAGACGCTTGCGTGACACGAAACAAACAGAAAGTGTTCCGCTTTTCCGTCTCCCAGAACTTTGATTTAGACAAGTTCAAGGCCTTGACGGTACGGGAAAACGTAAACGTTTTAGAATACCGTAACGAAACTTCCGAAAACACCAAAAGAAAAGACGACAATCCTAGCGACATTAGCAGTTTGAACTCGGTCAGATCCGACAGTACTTTATACGGATCTTCATCGGCGATGGACTTCACAGACTACTCCCCCAGGATATTCGCCATTTTAGACAACGTCCTCAACGGCGAGCGGCGTCCCGTCAGCGACAAAAATCTAGTCGTTATGACCCCGAGCGACTGCTGCAGGCTCATAGACCTGGACAAAAAGAAGCTGCCCGAGCTAGAGCGACGTTTGAGGAAGATAAAGAAACGGCAGGCGAGGAGGTGTTGTGACTCTCTCAAGTTGCCAGCGATCGAAGTTAGAGGGCGCGTCCTCAGCGAAGATAAGGAGGTCCAGGTTAACGAGGCATCGCACCTGCCCAGGATCGTTGATAAGAAGCTGAGAAGGAGGGATAATATAAAGAAGCTGGAGGTGGACCTTAAGAAGGAAATCGGAGACGTATATTTAGAGTACGATAGTGAAAGGTGAGGTGTTCGAAAATTCTATAAAACTTATGATGTTGAGATGTTTTGCGGGTTTATTTTTTTGCTGGATATTCACGTGGAACTTAGTACTAATACTCCGCCCCCTCTCTCACACAAATCCTTCAACTTAGGTTAATCCAGAGTGTTATGATAAAAGTCGGCAATATTATTTATATATTTATTATTAATTTCCTCAGTTTTATTTATTTTAAAAGAATGTTTCACTAATGATCAGATTTTTTTTTATATTAAGTCTGAATTATTCCTTAACTGAAACGGATGTCTCGCCCGATTTAAATGCAACTCTGATCTTACATTTATAAGCAACAATACCTGAAACATAACCCAATTGGTATGTGCAGAGCTATGTACAAAGTGTCCCAATTAATAGGTGTACAGTCCATTAAAAAGGCAAGAAATTGCGAATCACCTGCTACGATTTTTTTAAACTGCAAATTTTTGGAAAAGTTTAACAATTTTTTTTATTTGTAATATAGGGTGTAGCGTTGAATGGGGTCATATTTATGTAGAGATTACCTTTGACCTTTAGAAACTCTTGGCATTAATTTTGGCATTGTTTTTTGAAATTCAAATTTTAACACGAGCTGCTACAGCTCATCTTTCTTTTGTTTACGTGTGTTTTCCACAATGTCACGTAGAAACGTGACAATGAAGACACATAAACACATCAAACCGTCACTAAACATTGAAATAAATAACTTGATGAAGTTATAGATTGCACTCATAGAGTTAATTACAGGCAGACCGTCATTTATTTGTTTGTTCCAAAGTGTAAATGTTTGTTTCTAAACAATGGTTCTGCTTTCCTATTGGCCGGTTAGAATTCGAAGTATCGTAGATGGGTTTAGGCTTTCACGAAACTAATAACATAATATTCCTCTTTTCAGGTTATTTAAAAAAAGACGTTTTTAGAATAATTGAAATGAGGAACATGAAATTCAGTCAAAATATTGTTCTTTTTTTTTACTTATAATTTTTATGAACATTTTTTTCCCCCTTTAAATAAAGAAATTGCTATCGTCTCTGTTGGCGACACGGAAATATTTACACAAGACATTTTCCTTTTCTGTACTCTTTTGTTGTTGTAGGTCACACACACACAATCCGTATAAAGTTTATATTGCTGGGCATCTCTAATAATATACACTAATGTAAAAAATTTAAGGGTCAAAAGAATTTCCGAAATTTTTCCGTGATTTTTGACAGACTGTATTTAGGTGAAAAATGGTCGTATCGGGAATTTAAAAAAAGCATTTTGAAGCTCTAAGATTTTAGTTTTTAGATCATTCGGTCGAAATTTTTTAGGAGCTACGGTTATCGTGCAATTCTAAAAAGTAGCGCGACAAAAATTTTTTGCAACAGTGACTTTTACAGTTCGATATACCCAGAAGAACTCTGTGAAGTTTCATCTCGATCTAGCGAACCGTTTCTTCGTTTCAAACAGTCAAACTTTTAAAAAAAATTAAAGGGTCACATTTTTTGAGCTTAAACACTTCATAGTCATGATTAAAATGGAAAAATTTTGAGGTTTTCTCACATTTTTACCGCAAATAACATTTAAATTGATGAAAAAAACTAAAAATTTTCGAATTTTTTCGAAGTTTTTTTTGTTTTTTGGAAAATCTTCCGGACATTGAAGACAATCCAATTGTTTTCAGCACGCTTCGGCTTTTTCGTCCTATGCTTCTGTTCATCGAATTTTGATTAAATTAAAATTATAGTTGATGACTCAAACCAGATTTCGACCCTGATTCATACCGTTTTTTGAGACAAATTTCAAATTAATTTTTGTGCAGTCTGTAATCACTTAAAAAACAGTTTCTTTCAAAACTACCCTTTTTCTTCTCTGAAAAAAAATTTCATTTTTTTTTCATCAATTTAAACGTTATTTACAGTAAAAATGTGAGAAAACCTCTAAAAAAATTTTTTTTTTCAATTTAGTATTGGTCGTATCGAAATTTAAAAAAAGGAAATTGAAGCTGAACAAATAAGCTATCTGGTCCATGCAATGGCTTAGCTGAAAAAAATTTTTCCAAATCTGCAAATTTTTTTTGTCGCGCTATTTCTTGCATGAAAACTGTAGCTCCTAAAAAATTTCAACCGAAAGATCTAAAAACTAGAATCTCAGAGCTTCAAAATGCTTTTTTTAACTCCCAATACAACCATTTTTCACCTAAATACAGTCTGTCAAAAATCACTGAAAATTTTCGGAAATTCTTTTGACCCTTTAATTTTTTGCATTAGTCTAATAACCTTATGACTGCATTATGCAAATTCTATTTCAATTCCAGTCAAAACTTCATGCAGAAAGTCACAAAATCACATTTTTTGCTCGCCTAGTGCCTGTTGTCATATCCCATCAGGTGAATAGATATTATGTATTTCACCTAAACTAGGTAATTGACACTGAAATTCACAAACTAAACAAAGTGCTTCAAAAAAATAGCAAATACTTTTTTTTAACTTCAAATTATTTTAAAAGATATTTTAAATCAATCGGATCAAATCTATTTTTTTTTATTACATACATTTTGTAAAATATTAAAAATAATTGTTTCAAAATGTAAATTACTTTTATTTGCATAAGTTTCTGCAAAAGTGCAATATTTGCTTATTTCGACATTAATTTTTTTTAATATCGTTAGATTTCAGATAAAAAATATTGCACTAATACAATTTAAAAAAAATTGGCATCTAAAAGAAGTTTAGGATCTGTAATTTTAGGAAAATTATAGTTCTCAAATATGTATCCACCATTTAATTGTTTTTTTCTTGGATTAAATTTATCCAATTAATTAATTAATTAAGAAGACTGGACAAATTAATGATGTGTAACTGTATTATAAATTGGGACACCCTGTAATTCTCTAAATTATTTTTAACCCAAACATATGTCATGCCCATTTGAAATTCAAATTTCATCTTGCCTTCATAAGTAGCAATACCCAGTACAACCCAATTTTTTTTAATTTCAATTTAAATGTTATATTTGCCATTTTACACAACAATTACTGTGTAGATTTGATTATAACTGATTTATTTATCGTTTTATAACGATTTGGTTATGTTAAAGCTTATTAATTTTTTTTTTGTCCCTTGACTTCAACATTTCCTAAAATGGTGAATTAGAGTGGGTTAGACATTGAACCTTGTTCGGACAATCAAGGTGAAATAATTACGAGAGCAATTGCTGTCTGAGAATTTTACCAGTCAGTCTGATCTTTCAGGATTAGCTAGTTGTGTGATTGTGCCGATTACCTTGACTAAAATATGGAAGAACGGTGAGATACTGAAATTTGACTAATTTTTATTTTGGTATAATTACACTTTAATAATTAATTGATAAAAGCTGCAATTCCAATTAGGAAAAAATATGATTATTTATCGAAAACTTTTAGCATGCGCACCAAAAAATTGCGTGTTTGCCATATCATATGTCAAGAAAATTATTCAGATTAAAATCTCAATTTTTTAATTTCATTCCGCAGTTTAAATCTAACTCTAATGCAAAAACATTTTTAACAATTGATTCATTTTTTGTCGAAAATCGATGAACGTAAAACAGATTTTACACTTGACGTTGTCATTTTTAGGGGCAACTTTAATTACAACCCCTTTGAATCGGCGCAACGCCAGTTCATGGAACTGCTGGAGTGTGACGATTTCAAGGAACTCGCCCCCACCTGCACACCCGTCAAACACACCCAGCGGCCACACACCAGCGACGTCACACCAACCAAACGACCCTCACCCGCAGCCAACAAAAAAACCATAAAATCCGCCGAGCCCGTGCTCACCAAAGTCTCCAAGAAAGCCAACAGGGCGTCGGTCATCGAACCCCCCAGCAGTTTCAAAGACTCCCTGGACTCGATCGCCGACGACTTTGAACTGATGGAGAATCTCATAAACGATAACTTTACCGACGATAACAAAAACGACACCAACGGTTTTTACCTCCACTTAAAATCCGAAAAGGAATCTCTCACGTTAAGCGACATTTTGAACAGCAGGAAGTACAGTGACGACATGTCGACGATCGATCCGATGCTGATCAACGAAAACGATAATCTCTCGATCCCCGAACACTTTAAAATCGATGACTATTCGCCCACTTCGACTGCGGACACCGATATAACCATACGAAACGACATCGACTGTTACAGCGTACAATACGACAATAAAATTGCCGCTTTCGAACCGAAAGTTGAAAAAAAATCTGTGAAAACTAAAACTGAAAAAAAACCGGCTGTGAAACGTTCCGTTTCGTTGGTAAATCGCGCGAAAACTGACGACAGTCCATTAAAAGCGACCAACAAAAAGTTGACGAATAAGACTAAGCTAACGAGTAAGTCTGTTTCTAGCATAACGTCCGCTAAGACTGTTACCGGTGATAAGAAGAAGGGCCTGTCGGGTTTGAAACGGTCCATGACTTTATTCGACCCCTCCCCAAAACCCCCGTCGTTAAAAAATAAGAACGACGTCAACAATTACTTCTCGGAACAGGAACAGAAGATATCTATGAGCATAGAAAGGAACAGCCCGGTTAAAGATGTAGGTATAATAATCAAAGTCATTTTGACTTGTTATTTTTAACGTTCTGTTGTAGTTAAGTGACCTTTTGGACGAAACGCTGAAACCCGAGGACTTGTTTAACGTGGACGATGAAATGTACGAGGAGTACAAGAAATATGAGGAAATGTATCTGAAAGAGAAAGCGCAGAATTCAGCCACGAAGAAGCATAAACCTAAAATCGTCGACATTAATCTCGGTATTCACACTGCTAGCGAGGAAGAGGATCATCCTCCACAATTCAACAAGATCTCCAACGATTCTGCATACGGAAGGTAAAAAATTTAACTAGTTACGCTTTAAAGCGCTTACATTTGTTAATATTGGAGTTAAAAACATAATTATGATTATTTGACATTTACACTGTTGCCAATGTGCTTTTCAGTGTCGCTTCCTCATTATTTCCCTCCACGTTTCAGTTTGACCAGGAAAACCCCCAAACACCGCAGCCGCGCCACCAAACTCACCCCTTTGGAACAGAAACAGGCGGACAGCACGAGTTCCAGCGGTTCCGAGAACTGTCCCAACTCTCCAGCGCCGGCTAACCAGCGTCTCTCCAAGTTCTGTCACGAGTGCGGCAACAAGTACCCCCTGACGACGGCCAAGTTCTGCGTAGAGTGCGGTGTGAAGCGGCTGGTATTGTGATATTTTTAAGGAGCGTGAGTGTATATTTTTAAATGGTTTTGTAATGTACAGACTCTTTTTTTATATATGTGCACACTTTACAATTTGGGATTTTAAGACGTAGCCGGGAAGTTTTAAACTTTGGTGCGGTACGGACCTTCGGTACTTATACTGCTTTAATAAAAGGAGGTATTTTTAAAGTGCTGCTTCTATTTCATGTTTTTTTATTGGGAGGGATCGAGGGTATTAAAATGGAAACTAAATTTTTGCTTTGAAGTTGATGCACATTGTTGCCAATGTGCTTCTAGGGGGGGCGCGTATTGGAAGAGTTTTTGGAAATTTGTTAGTTTTATGTTTCAAGACATTGTAGGTCAATTGTGACGATATTGTCAGTGCCTTTTAATGTCTTAGGCTCTAAAGAAGTAATGTTTGTTTTATTGCAATGTTGCCATTGTGCTTTTTACTGTGGTTCATGCTATTTCGGGATCAAAGATTTATTTAAGGATTGCAGTGTTGCCATTGTCTTTAGCTGTGTCTTACAGTAACGCATTCTTATGAAATATTGTTTATTGGGATGAGAAGGGCTTTTGCCGTTTCTGAAATTTTTCAGTGTTGCCATTTTTTATGTTTGTGTTTGAGAGTACAAATTTTTGTTATGAATTTCCAACGTATGAGTCTTAAAAATTTGAAATTGTGAATGTTGATAAAAACCTAAGCTATTTTAACGAAAATTAAAAATAAAACTTGGGCATAATTAAAACCTCAAAAAGTTAAAGGTATGCAATTAAGGGCATATGCTTATTAATGCCAAAGTGTACTTAAATATTTTATTATTTACAACGTAAATATTGTTAATAATAATCGTAAAAACAATATTTATTTTTATAGTTCTTTAGATATTATCGATATACGTTTTTTAAATGACCTTTTCTTCCGTAACATGTAACGAACGACTTTACATTTATGCACGATAATTGCCGCAATATTATTGTAAAATATTTAAGTATTTAATTTGTTCAGAATCGTGCAATTTTACAACAGAGTTTATTTTTATGTACTATACTTTTTTTATACACAATTTTTCGAACTTTTTCCGGTAGTTCTTGAAAATAACTTCCAGGATGTGACTTTATGAGTGATTTGTTTCTTATCGATAGGTTTACGAGTGATATTTAATTTTTTTTGTTATTTTGTAACATTTACATGTTTATGTTGTTATCATTCCAGTTTACAAACTAATGCTATTTTATTAACAAGACTGATGTTTTGTTAGGTTATTATTTGCCAATGAGTAACGTTTTTTTTTTCAATAAAAATAGTTAACTTTGAATTGGAACATTTTTTCTTTTCAATCAGAAGGGGGATATCAGAAGAGGGACATCAGAAGTGGGATATCAGAGGTGGGATATTAGAAGTGGGATATCAGAGGTGGGATATCAGAAGTGGGATATGAGAGGTGGTACATCAGAAGTGGGATATCAGAGGTGGAATATCAGAAGTGGGTTTCACAAAACTACACAATTTTTGTATTCTTTAAAATAATTTAATATATAATTTTTGACTCGATCAATGTACATTCGACAAGACCTTATGCGTAAAATGTGAAAATAAATTATAGTAGTAATCCTATAGTTCTTACGATAGAAACGAATAAGTTACTCCTACTCTACTGCTGTGCAATACTTTTGAAAAAAAAAAGAAATTCACGCTAAAAAAGGTTTGAAAATACAATCGTCTTATTTACAAATTATTGTGGACTTAAAAACAGGAAGCCAAAAAAAGCGTTTGCTTTCGAGTATTATTAATCCTTATTAACAAAATTTGTTAACGTTAGGTGTTGAAGAGACATGAAAGAGAAAAAATAAGATTTTTTAAACAGGTTCAAATGCAATTATAATCACATTTTGGTGTTTTTGTCTTTTATTCTTGTGCTTCGACTGTAGATTATCATTATGCTTTAAAAAATTCGCTCCTTAACACTAAATACCATCGACGACAATTCAAGTTAAGTACCTTGATCTACACTTTTCCTAGATCCTCGACAAAGGCGAATAAAAATACATATTCCCCAATTTCCAGACTAAAAACGCTCGATCGTTGTTGCAGAGAGCATTTAGTTTGGCTAAAACCCTTCCCGTTTCAACGTACAAACTTAAAAACTTATATACATTCCAAGACAACGAATACGTTTACGATACTTATCGATTAAATTAGCTTCAAAAGGATTAATAACACGTTTGTAAGTACCTATATGGCACTGAAAAAAAAAACGAAAAAAAAAAATACTATGCGATATCACCGAAAAAGTATTTTCAAACCCACCGTCGAACCTTCCGTGGGCCTAGTAGGACCGGATGGCTGGCGGGACAGTCGAACACTCTTTCTCGTCTAGGGTGACGTCGATCACAGGTCTGTATCTAATACTAACTTGTCCGGTTTGCTCGTCGATCGTGCTCAGTGTGTGCTTCCTCCAGTGGTCCTTCAAGGGTTTCTGGCGATGAAAAAAATATATAAATTTACTTATCGGTAACGATAATATCAGTATTTTATACATTCATTATACAGTATACAATATAAAAATCTTGATTTTTGGTTGGTCTCCAACTGTCATGGATTTTTTAACACTAGGGAAAAAAATAACACGTTAAATATCCCTTTTTATTTCCCCTGAATCTTTATTCTTGACTGCCTAACTATAGGGTTGTCAAAATTTAAAAATTTCTAGGAATCAGTAGGCGACCGCTGCACCCCTAAAAAGACGCACAAAAAAACGAGTGGACCGACCACGGAGGGGGGGCAGAATTAAACTTTTTCTAATCACTATATTACGTTGTTGCGAACAAAAAACCTTAATGACATTTTTCTGTATCGATGGTCAGTAATTTGTTATTAACAAAAAACTTGCAAAATTGCGAAAACTTAAAAAATCTATATGAAAACACGTTGGTTTTGGGCAAAAATAAGCACTTTTTAACTCTTGTGATTTTTTCGAAAAAGCTTTGTTTCCGAGCCACGAGCGATAAACAACCAAGTCAAATTGAAAAATAACCAAAAGTCACCATTTTCAATTTATATTTTCTCGGATTGTACTGGAGCTTTTTTAATTGTTCGAGGTTTCTCACCGAAAGTTATATTTTAAAATAAATAAATTTAATTTTGTTACAAGAAATGCATATTATAATATAGGTAATTTATTCATATAAAAAATACATTTATACTTAATTATAAAATTTCAGAACTACAGTAACTATTACATGAACAATAAATTTTTAATACATCTCACTGTGAATCTCTGCCTCCATATCCTCGATTCGTATTTCTAAATTTTGACATTTTGTAGAGCAAGAGCACAGATCGCAACATTTAAAGCCTTGTGATGGGCAAGAACATATTTCTTCGTCACTCATAATATTTATAAACGTTTATATTCAAGTACAAAGTATTTTTTTATATGAAATACCTATATTATGGTATTATTTTTCATTTAAATGTGAGGTTTGTATTGGCAAATCTTAGATAATAATATACGATATTATCATTAATTAAAAAGTATACAGTTGCTGAATCAATAGTTTACGAATCGATATTTTGATTGCCGGCTGCTCGCAGGCTCGCTCGCTCGCTCATGGCTCGGCGCATGGTGAAATGATGAATTTCACGAGTTTTCGGTTGCGTATCTTATGGGAGGAAAAAAGTTGCCAGGATGAAAAATATAAAACATGAAAATATAACTTTCGGTGAAAAACCTCGAATAAGAAAAATTAAAAAAGCTCCAGTACAATCCGAGAAAATATAAATTGAAAATGGCGACTTTTGGCTATTTATCGCTCATAGCTCGAAAACAAAGCTTTTTTTGAAAAAATCACAAGAGCTAAAATGTGATTATTTTTGCCCAAAATACATAACCGATATTTCATATAGATTTTTTAAGTTTTCGCAATTTTGTAAGTTTTTTTGTTTGTAACAAATTACTGACCATCGATACAGAAATAATGTAATTAAGGTTTTTTGTTCAAAACAACGTAATATAGTGATTAGAAAAGGTTTCATCCTGACCCCACTCTGTAGTCGGTCCACTCGTTTTTTTTGTGCGTCTTTTTAGGGGTGCATCGCTCGCCTACAGAGCATCCACAAGAAAATATATTTACAATTTGTGCTGCTACAAGTGTCTTTCATTTCCTATTTACAAATTTCTGTTGGAAATCATTTCATGACCTTAGTCGTTCGTTAGTTAAGCAAATCTTAACATATTTCGTGCGCAATTAACATCAAAAGGATTACATAGATCGATAAGACTTAAACCCAACAACACAAATATGCTTTTTCGGCAACCGTCCGGGAAGTGGCTACTTCCCGGACGCTTTTTCTTTGAGAAAGTAGCATTTTTTCGTAAGTGCGTACTTCCCGGACTATGAAAATACTATGACTATGAAAATGGAATATGAAAATCTTGGAAGGTATGATTTTGATAAATGCAGTTGAACATTACCATAGCAACGAAATAACGACTGACAGCCATCTGAAGTGAAATTAGTTGACATTTTAATTTTCGAAAGTTTGCATGGTTTTTGGTCACAATTGTCGCAATAAACTATGGAAAGCAACAGCGATAGTGAGTTTGAAAATGTGCCTTACGAAATTTCCAATGCAGCAGCTGCTGCTACAGCACAATTATTGCCTGAAAAATCAAAGTCCAGGTACGAAAACGTTTATGATTTGTTCACGAGATGGATGGATATGAAGAAATGCAAAACTATTACAGAGGATGTAATTTTAGCTTACTTGGCGCAAAAATCTGAAACTGTCAAATCCTCTACCCTGTGGAGCATGTACTCTATGTTGAAAAGTACCATTTTAGTGAAGAAAAATGTAAACATAGCCANAAGTCTTCAGCAGCGAGCAAATCAACAAATTCATTAGAGAAGCAGATAATGAAACATATCTAATGCTAAAGGTAATTTTAACAAAATATTACGATTGTAGGATATAAAAGTATCAACTTAATTTGCTTCATTTTCAGGTAGCAACAATTATTGGGTTAGCCGGTGCGTGTAGACGGGAAGAACTAACAAAAATGTCAATTGATCTAATAAACGACAAAGAAGATATGTTGCTCGTGAAAATACCAGATTCTAAAACACATATTGAGAGAAATTTTGTTGTAATTGGGCAAGAAAACCTGCTGTTGTATAGGCAATATTTATCTTTACGGCCATCCCATACTCCACATAACAGATTATTATTCGTGAATTACAAAAAAGGAAAATGTTCGATTCAGCCCGTTGGTATCCACAGTTTTGGGAATCTCGGATTAAGAATTGCAGAATTTTTAAATTTACCCAAACCCAAAAATTACACAGGCCATAGCATGCGTCGAACTTCAGCGACGATATTTGCTGATAATGGTGGAAACATCACAAATTTGAAGAGACACGGTGGCTGGAAGTCTACCAATGTTGCTGAAGGATGTATAGACAATTCACTAACAAACAAAATTAAAATTGCCAAGACCATTCAAAAATTATCAGATGAAAACAATCAATATGAAACGGAATCTTTACCTTCTTGTTCTGACTACAAAAGGCATTTAAATATACCAAGCATTTCAAACAAATTAAAACTTTTCAATATTAGCAATTGCTCAAATTTTACTATAAATCTTAATATAAATAAGAATTAGAATGTTTCTGTTAGTACCAATCTTCTGTTCGAATTTCAATATTTAATACAAATAAGAATTAAAATGTTCGAAATTTTGTTCTACAAAAAAATATAATAAAGAAATGTGTCTCATTAATTTGTTATTCTACATGGTTGCCGAAAAAATAGTGTACGCAACACGTCCGAAAACAGTTTTTTTGAACTCGCAGACTTCCAGGACACGCCTACGGATCGTCCTAGAATTTTGTCAACTCGTCCAAAAAAACAGTATTTTCCGGACTTGTTACGTAAATAACTATTCCCAAATCCGAAATCTAAATTTCTCAGTTGGCTCTGGTTTTCGGGATATCCTAACGTAAAAGTGTCAAAATCGCGATTTTTTTGACATATTTGAGGTTATATACCTGATTCGAATTCAAAAAAGTATATTCTGATTGCTAAGTTAGAGGGTCGGCCAAATTTTGTTAGCCTGTGTTGTCGGAGATAAACAATTAACAGCTGACTATTTTGTTAACAAAAATGAACATGACACGATTGAACATCGACAACCAATAGTGTAGTTCCAACAAAACAAATATATGTTTCATTTTTTGACTCATTCGACTGTCAGTTGAGAAAATAGAATATGTAAGTATTATATATATCGACTGACATGTTTTGAGAGTGAGTGAGATATAACCTAGAACAGGGGTCGGCAAGTAATTATAGCTGGGGTCCGGATACTTTTGAAAATTTTTAACGAGGTCCAGAAAAAAAATTCACATTTCTTATTTTTTATTTTAATTTGGACTCAAATTTAATCTGCTTACTAACCATTAAGAACTCAAAACACACAATTGTAAAATACTAGAAAAAATGATAAGATTGGCACTTAAACGTAAAAAACATTTTTTAAATAATTTGAGCAATTTATACTTTAAAAAAATTTTTGGCAGTCCAGTATTTTACCTTCCACGGTCCGGACCTGGACCGCGGTCTGCCAGTTGCCAACCCTTGACCTAGAATATATATTGTATCTTAAATGTCACTGCCACTCAACGCCTACTCACACAAAGCTAGTAGGCACAAAGTAATGCTTTATGTCAGTAGGCATTGAGTAACTATGACATTTAAGGTACAACACACTTTGTAGGTTATATCTCACCCACTAACCACACAGTTAAGAGCAAAATTTGGACTCTTAATTAAGTTCTAGGTACTAAAACTGTACGCTATCTGCTCCATAGTTATTTTTTATTACCAGTTGTATATAAATAGGCACGTTTTTCCTAGAAATCCCATCATGAATGACGATTGTTATATTTTATATCACTTTATAAAAAATATGGATTATCAGATGTTTTTTTTAATTTGCTTTAAATAGCGTCATTTTAATGATAGAAATATTGCATGACAGAAATATTGCAAGCAAGTTACAAAATGCGATGTTGCCAAAATTAATGTTTGCGACATTTCAGAATTTCAAACTTTTTAAAAAATTTTTTGCTGAATCTACGACGGACGTCTGTAAAAAAATCTTTATTTTTAAATATCGAGAGCTCGTACATGAACTCATTGTGACATAAGTTTTTAAAATTGTTTAAAAACAACCTACTAACCTTTTGCTGCCCCTCTAACGGTTTGCTGAAGTCGTACTCGTCGATGCGCACCTTGTAGTCCTCCCTCGCGTGCGCCCCTCTCGATTCCTTTCGATTCTCGGCCCCCACGATACTCATGCAGGCGTTCAACATAAGGTTTTGCAGCTCGAACGTCTCGACCAGGTCGGAGTTCCATATGAGGCTGTGATCGGAGACCTTCAAGTCGGTCAGTTTGCCGTAGAGGTCGCTCATCTTCTTCACGCCCTCTTGGAGGACCTCCTCAGTCCTGAACACGGCGGCGTGGGCCTGCATGGTCTTCTGCATCCGCAGTCTCAGGTCGGCGGTGGAGATGGACCCGTTGGCGTACCGGCACCAGTCTAGGTTCGCCACCGACGCCTCACCGGCGTTCTGAAATAGAGAAAATTCGCAGGAGTTATTTTACAATTTTACTGAAAAGGAGAAATTGTATTAAAAATTATAAATAATATAAACGGTGGCCTTGAAGGAGGAAATTCTGTATAACTCACTTCTTTAATGCTGCCGACAGACTCTCCCGGCTTATTCTCCTGGGCGATGGTCTTCGCACACGCTCTCCCGAAAACAACCAAATCCAAGAGAGAGTTGGCGCCCAGACGATTCGCTCCATGTACAGAAGAGGACGCTGCTTCGCCGCAAGCGTACAGTCCGGGAACGACGGTATCCTCATCGTTCACGGTGGTCAATACCTGCCCCTTATAGTTAGTGGGGATGCCTCCCATATTGTAATGAACAGTCGGTAATACAGGAATCGGTTCTCTAGTGACGTCGACACCAGCAAAGATCATCGCGGTCTCGGATATGCCCGGTAACCTAGTGTGGAGCTGTTCGGCGGGTAAGTGGTGCAGTTGAAGGTACACGTGGTCCTTTTCCGGACCGCAACCACGGCCTGAACCAAAACAAAAACATTTTCAATGGTTTGGTGAAACAATTCTTGTATACTTATAAAACTGTCAAATTAAGTGGATGACGAGTTACCATCTTATACAAGTCAACAATTTAAATATTAGAAATACCAAAACTTCAAAATCTCGGAGTTTTAGAAATCTCCAGAATCCAAAACCACAATTCGAGGATACCGAGATTATGCAAATTCCTGAGATTACAACATCCCGAGATCCCAAAATTTAAAATTCTGAATTCTCGAGATTTCAGAACCCCAGAATTCTGAGACACATAATCTCAGAATCCTGAGAATCCAAAATTTTGAGATTCTCAGATTTTAACATCCCGGAAAGCTATGAGTTCTAAATTCTGATCTCGAGATTTCAAAATCTAAGAATTTTGAAATTCTCAAGAGTTCAAAAACTGGAGATATCAAAATCCCAAGATTCCACAGTTCGAAATTCCGATATTCTGAGTTTACAATATCCCGAGATCCCAAGAATTCAAATTCCAAGCTCCTGAGATATCGAAGCCCAGAATTCTGAGACACAAAATTTCAGAATCCTGAGAATCCAAAATTTTGAGATTCTGAGATTTTAACATCCCGGGAAGCTACGAGTTGTAAATTCTGATACCGAGATTTCAAAATCTAAGAATTTTCAAATTCTCAAGAATTCAAAAACTGGAGATATCAAAATCCCGAGATCCCAAGATTTCACAGTTCAAAATTCCAATATTCTGAGTTTACAATATCCCGAGATCCCAAGAATTCAAATTCTGAGCTCCTGAGATATCAAAGCCCAGAATTCTGAGACACAAAATCTCAGAATCTTGAGGATCCAAAATTTTGAGATTCTGAGATTTTCAAACCCAGACAACCTATGAGATCTAAATTCTGATCCCGAGATTTCAAAATTAAGAATTTTGAAATTCTCAAGAATTCAAAAACCGGAGATAATCAAAATCCCGAGATCCCAAGATTCCACAATTTGAAATTCCGATATTTTGAGTTTACAATATGCTGAGAGCTGAGATCCCAAGATTTAAAATTCTGAACTCCCGAGATTTCAGAACCCCAGAATTCCGAGACACAAAATCTCAGAATCCTGAGAACCCAAAATTTTGAGATTCTCAGATTTTAACATGCCGGGAATCTATGAGTTCTAAAATCTCAATCTCAATCTCAATTTCAAAGTTTTGGGATTCTGAAATTTCAAAATACCGACAACCCGCGAATTTAAAATCCCGATCCCAAGATTTAATCAGAATTTCAAAATTCTAAGGTCTCACAAATTCAACATTTTGTCTTCTTAAAATCTCGAAATGCCAGGATTCCATTTTTGAGGATACCGAACATTGATTTGAAATTACGTAATTGTAAAAACAAGTTTATAGGGTGTTTTTTTCATAAAAGATGTTTTTTTTTTATTAAATTTCATGACTGGAAATCTCAGAATTCTGAGATTGAAATTGTTGATTCCTAAATCCCGAGACTGAGTCTCGATTCTTGGACCCCTAATAATATTAAGCCCAGAAAATTCAAGAACATGAAAAATTATATACAAAGGGTGTGATTTTAACACCATAGTCTACCTTTTTTGGGTAAACGCACATGAAAGATATAAACGTAAAAATGAGCAAAGGTAATTGACGACGACATTTATTGTTGAAGTTTAACGAAGTGTGTTTTAAGAGGTTAAGTGTCACTAACATTATAATATATAATTTCTATTCTTTTTTCCTATGTACGACTACACGTTAGTCTAGTTGTTACTTCGTTAGTCTTGTTAAATTTGTCATTTTATTTATTGACACTAACTACAGCCAAATAAAACTGAGACGTTTGAACTACTCCATCAGATTTTTAACATGATGCTAAAATAATTGTCATTAATGGTCACATAAATTTTGATATACAGAAGAGCATTTCATAAACAATATTTAACGGACCTATTAGCCCCATAACTAAAAAAAAAATCTTACCTTCCCGAATTTCGATGGTCATGCTCCTAGAAACGACATCCCTAGATGCCAAATCCTTGGCAACAGGAGCGTATCTCTCCATGAAACGTTCACCCTGTGAGTTAATGAGGTAGCCACCTTCACCGCGACACCCCTCGGTGATCAAACAGCCGGCGCCGTAGATACCCGTTGGGTGGAACTGGATAAATTCCAGGTCCTGACAGGGCAATCCGGCCCTGGCGACCATGGCGGTTCCGTCACCCGTACACGTGTGGGCTGACGTACAGGAGAAGAAGGCGCGGCCGTATCCCCCTGTAGCCAAGACCTAGAGATTAAAGAAGAAGGGATTCGGTCAACTATAATATAAGACAAGGTCTGCCAATTCATAAACTACATATTTCATGTATTTGTCATTTTCTTTTTGTGCAATTTGCTGTGGGGTAAAGTAGATGCAAACTATTTTTCAAAGACCCCATTCTCACATGTAAATGATCATCCAAAATGCACAAATATTACCCGATACACATTGTTTATCATGGGACATTCTTAATCTGTTAAATTGAGTAATTTCTGACCACCCCGATTATTAACATCCACATACGATTCCATTTTTAATAACACTTATAGGAATAATTAAAATGTAAAAATGACTTCCCCACTTATTCGCTTATGACAAGCACTGACACGCTGGAAACTAAGACATGAAGGGATTTCAAGAAATTAAACCAAGAAGTCTTTTGTACACGATAGATAGAAAGAGGTGGCTGAATATATTATCTGAACACTATGCGAAATCAACGGCACATTACAATTACATGCAAAGAACATACAAAATTATATTATTAGATTAAGAAGTAGTAAAAATTGTGTAAATAAAACTTACTTTGCAACGGGAGTGATACGTGTTTATTATAATACTGCGTGTTATTTTGACAAGTTAAATAAGAGTGCAAATTTGAGGTTAGGAAGAGAAGATAATATTTAGTTAATGCCATAGTGCACAGCCTGTGCGTTTCGATAACTATTACGTGATAAAAAAGCAGAGCGCGCTTTCCATCTGTTGTATACCCTTGTAGTTTCCATTTTATGTATTTCCGTTATGTAAGAGAAATGGTAAAAATGGACCTAAAGCTTACGTTTTTGGTTTTAGAAAACCTGTAGTATCCCACATGTTTTTTTTTTAAATATTATGTACTGGCATTAAATTTCAAGATAGGGCGTTGAAGCTTCACAATTTAGGTGGTAGTGCACTTACCGTATTTTTAGCCCGGAACCTGTGAATGGTCCCATCCTCCAAACACAGAGCGATGACACCCCGGCACTCGCCGCCTTCCATAATCAAATCCAAAGCGAAATATTCCACGAAGTAGTTACAGTCGTACCGCAAGCTCTGCCCGTAGAGCGTGTGCAACAGACTGTGCCCCGTCCTGTCGGCCACGCAGCAGCATCTGTGCGCCTGGCCCCCCTTGCCGAATTTCAGAGACTGGCCTCCGAAGGCCCTCTGGTAGATCTTTCCTTCCTGGGTACGGGAGAAGGGCATGCCGGCGTTTTCGAGCTCGATGACGGCTTTCGGGGCCTCGCGGGTCATGTAGTGGATGGCGTCTTGGTCTCCTAGCCAATCGGAGCCCTTCACCGTGTCGTACATGTGCCACTGCCACTTGTCGTCTTCCATATTACCTGGAAAGGATCTTAGTTGTAGGAAGGGGTCAGTTTTTATTCAGTCAATTGGTTTTATTTGTAGTTTTATGCATAATTGTACACGTACATACAGGGGGAATCTTTTTTATTTATCAAAGTACTTATTTCTAAGAAATTATCACAAAAATAATGATACAGTAGAATCCTGCTTAACCGACTCTGGGTATTTAACTGACATCGTTTTACCTTTCTGTAACTTTATTACTAAGTAGTTGAATTATGAAGAAAATAAGAAAATAATAATTTGGAATTAAAGGAATATTAAAAAAAATTGCTGGATAAGAATAATCCTTTAGCAATAATTTACCTGATTCAAAATATTGTTTCAGTAACGACAGGGAAAGTACCTTATGTGCAACGTTATGCATAGTCTGGTAATTTGGATATAGAATCTGCCAATAAAGTTTGGATAAATAATTTAATACACCCTGTATACTATATTCGAAGAAAATAAAATGAGCAGACAGCAGATTTTTGCATTTTATCAGCAGTATATATTTTTTATAATAAAGACACCCTCCTTTCGTTTATTAAAAATTGTGTTGTTGCTATCAAAAATGTTCTGTAAAATTTAAACAATAGAACATTGTAAAATATTGGAAAAAAGTTTATTTTAAAACAACTAACATCTTTTTTTTATAATCTACTCATTATAAAAACTTGATAAAAAAATGGAATCACCCTGTACACAATTTAATAAAAGTTAATGTTATATTAAATGTTGAAATTAAATTTGTTCAAAGAAATGTCAACATATTCATTACATCGTTTTTCTCTCATTTAATATAAACAGGGTTCATAGTTCAAAAGTAATAAAGAATTCCCTGACTTTTCCAGGTTTTCCCCGACATAAAAAAAATCCAGGTCACTTGTAGTTAATTTTTACATACTAATTGGTGTTTATGCATTAAATTTTTTGGATTGGACTCCATAATCTTTTTTATACCCTAAGAACCTCTTATAAAGGTTTCAAAACCACAAATAGTTTTCTCTTTCAAGAACCCAGGGCAGGCTTTCACAAAATTTCCAGTTGCAAACATCAAATTCCCTGACATTCATGAATATTTTTAAAATTCCCTGACTATTCCCTGTTTTTTATGAAGAATAACAAATTCACTGACTTTTCCTGGACGCTACGAACCCTGTATAAAGCATTTCTAAAACGTTTAACAATACATATGCTATTACAATTAGAAACAGTGACGCTATATTTTATCAAAGTGCTTTCAGCAGAATTGGTATTTACAATATAATTCACACGGCATGACTAAACAAACAGATCTAACTGAGTGCTGAATAATAAAAAAAATTATTCCAAACAGAAAATATTACTCACAAAATAACCTTAGCTCATATAGATATGCATTTATGATTATTATGTAAGCGAAATATCACGAAAAACGTTTAAATTGCGATAAAAATTAACAATATGTAATTATGACCAGTTATGAGCTATATATTGCACTATCGATAATAATATTCCAATATAACCAATTCTCTGCTGCGTTGCTCAATAGTGGTATAATTATTCACACAATAATAAAAAATTTTATCTTTATTTTCAAGGGTAAATTAAATAATAGATAAAGTTGTTCTATATTTTGGAGTACATGCATAATATATTTCATCAATGTTTAGTTAAACTTCAGTATACTCCTGATTTTACATTTTGCATACATTTTTTAGAAGGCAAAAATAAAATGTACCTACCTACTTCGATAATAAAATAAATCCTTTGACATTATAAAAATCTAAGTATGTTTATCACGGCTTATTAAAATTACAAATTTTAACCTTATGTGGTTTTTTTGTTTACTAATACTTGTATTTTTACAGCAAGATAATATGGCTTGAATATTTACATGATATTGTTACAGTAATATAATTTCACAATTCAAACATTATTTTTTCGAATTCTATCGAATGTATAAAAAAATACTTATTTTTAAACTATTTATTAAACATTAACTAAATATTTTTGGTATGTGTATAGGCACATGTTATTAACTGCAAATAAATCTATAAAACTATTTGTTTAAAAATAGTAATTTAGAATGTGAAATGGCAAATCCATTGGAGAAAGCAAAAGCTTTTCACGCTCGAGATTCAAACAATATTTTTTCGAAAACTGCAATAAAATAGGACAATTGTGTTATATACAATAATTTAATTTATATTTTAAATCGTTTGAACCGTGTTTGAATCAAGACGGTTTAGGTGCGATGACTATCATAAGGATAGCAACTTAATAAACAATAAAAATTATTTGTTTGAAAAAGTAGTGTCAGAATTATATATTGTAATTCATATTCCAAGAGTATTTAATTCAAAATGAGCTCGGAAAGTGAAGACGAGCATTTACCAGGGGAAGTATTGGAAGCGGCACAAAGTGCTGTTTCACAATTAATCTACAAAAAATCCGAAGCGGTATTATTGGCATATTTCGAACATAAAATTAATAAAATGAAACCTTCGACGTTATGGTCAGTATATTCCATGTTAAAAAGTACACTGAATGCCAAAAAAAAAAATGTAAATATCAGAAGATTTCTAAAACTAACAGGATGTTTGAAAAGCGAATCAGTTGGATAACGTCCGAAAAAGTTCAAAATTTTAACGAAAGAGGAAATTGAGAAATTTTCCTACCTAATAAAAGATTTCTGTTAGAAAAGGTAATTCAAATTAATATAAATCCATCGATTCAACTAATTTTGGAAAACTCTTCAGGTCATTTTAATAGTTAGTGTTTGTTGAGCTTTTTTGTGAAGTACGTCAGGGAAAAATGTCTTAACCAAGTGGTTGATGTCAACAAAATAAGGAATGTGCCAAAGGAAATAGCAACTTATCTCATCCGGAAACTTATACAGTGCACTGATTTAGACGTTCTTCTGCCACTCTGTTAGCCGATGCAGGGGCCGATATTACCACCATTAAACGACATGGGGGGGGTGGCGTTCTAGTACGGTAGCGGAGACATGCATTGAAGATTCTGTACAAAATGAAATCGCAAATAAATTGTTACCATCTTCAGCAGAGCCTACGAAGCTTGCCAATAATACAGCATGCGCAGTAAATTTAAACAATTACAGCAGCAGCCTCATTGAACACCCAGAACTAAAATCTACGATAACTGACAGCACTGGATCTGGCATAAATTTAACTCACTGCAATATCGGCACTTTCAATTTACATGTAATGCAAAATAAATTGTAATCGTCCTGTTTATAATAGTTACTGTTTTGTAATGAAATGTTATATTACTTAAAAAGTATATTGTTTAATGAATAAAATCATAAATTAGTTTTGAAAAAATGACAAACTATTTTGATATTTGTTTTATGTTCTAGCACGAAAAAGACTTTGTCGTTCTAGAACATAAAAATATTTTGCAGTTAGGTGACAAAAAAGATTCACTTTGTCGACTGAAAATTTAACGAAAATTTAAAAAAAATAATTTAAAAAAATTATGTTTTCACAACAGAATTTGAGAAAACAATCTTATGACATGTATTTCTATAGATCAAATGTAGTTTGTGTATAAATAGACCTCCATGTAAAGTACACACTGCATATGACAATAATATAATGAGCTTGTTAATCTACGGTGAATGCCAGCAAAATGCCACTGAAGCATCACACTGTTACGATGAGGACAACATTTCACGATGAGGACCCCAACCAGATTTGTTTTTAAAGACTTTTGTTTTCACGGCAGAATCTGGGAAAACACACATATGATTATTTTTAAAGGTCAAAGGAAGCCTCCGTATATTTAAAAATAATTAAAACTAAAAGATAAGACCATTATTATGATGCACTAATAGTCTGCTACGATAAATAACTCATTCCAGATAAAAACTTATCGTTTCTGAGATGCCAGACTATGAACTATGTGACATGGTAACTTCTAGGATCTTCACAGTGGAATTACCCTAACATTGACATTGTTAGCTTTATCTTACGGCAATTATATAGTCAATGAATGGTTGGAAATGGACGAATGGTTATCAATCATATATAACTGATAAAACTACTTGAATTTTTATTACGAAAACCCAGAGAGGTAAAATAAATATGTACAAGTCAAGTGTTTTGAGATCCACACAACGATAAACGAAAAGCATATAAGATTATGATAAAAGTATTATCTTTTGCCAGAAATTTATTATGTCAAGCTGCTAACTACATGTATTTGTGAAATATAAAATTGTTGCTGTTTTCATTAATTCCATTCAAACAAGAATCACTAAAACCAGTTATTATTTTTATGAATGTAACAATCTCTTGAAGAACATAGTTCAACTAATTTTAGTAATTATTACAATCCTTTCCACATAATCTTAAGTATGATGTATAATTTTTCGATAAAAGCAACATGTTTTTCATTTAAAATAAAGGAAAAAATTATCTGACATTCTGAGAAGCACAACAAATTCATTTTTATTACTAATCAATGGTCCAGTGTATAGAAACTGTTTTTAATCACACATATTCTTTAAAAAGCACATAACAACGAATACTACTTACCTAGAGCTGCATTGATGCCCCCCTGAGCAGCCACCGTGTGTGATCTCGTGGGGAAAAGTTTCGTGATAACCGCAGTCTTGAAACCTTCCTGCACCAAGCCGAAGGCTGCACGCAATCCTGCGCCCCCTGCCCCCACGACAACTGCATCGTACGTGTGGTCGATTATCGGGTAGACTTTAGAGGCACTATCGGACACTTTAGCATTCTTTCTATCCACTTGAATGTGCAGGGCTCGCGTTAGCGACTGAGGTACGGTATTAACCTGAAACAATAAAAGAATTTAAAGGTAAGTCATTCAAGCGTGGCACAATGTTGTGTAAGGAGCGTGTGGCTGAAGAAAAAAATAATAAAAAAGTGAGAAGTACATGATGCTTTGCTGAAGGTTATAGGAACCAAAAGTATAAATCTGTCGTAAGGCTTAGTGAACCACTCAGAAACGTAATAAAACGTAATCGTAATTGGATAATATTAAAAAATAACAGATAAATACCTGCAATTAAAGTTATGTAACTGAAAATTCACGGGTTGAGCACAGGTGGAAATAATCACTTACCTTGACTACATTATTAATTAAATTTTTCGCTAGGACCGACTGCAATTTTAAAATACTACTCATGTTCACAATTTTACAAATATTTATACGAAATACTGTTGAGCGCCGTGCGCTTTTCCAGATGCGGTGAAGGTAGAATTTCAACTAAATTTGAACCAATCCCAGCTCACACGTGAGAAAAACAAAAGTGACTTGTTTGAATTTTCGCGCCAAAGTCTGAGAAATTCAAAATATCGTTTTACGGTTGAAATAACATGAAAATAAATAACTAAAAACATACATTTCCGTACTAAAAATGATTGTTTTAAAATCTACAACAGAAAATAATATATTTCTTGTACACCTTCAAAAACTGTTTTAGTGTTAAAGTTTAAAGAGAAAGTTACAAGCAGTATTGAAGAGCGTACATAGTCTAATTTTAATTTTTAAATAACTTATTATTACAAACATAATGCACCGTTATCTATACCCAGTTCAAAAACATATCTTTATTTTTGGAGGCAATGACCGCTCACTGATGTGAACGAAGATGCTACAATTTTAGAGGGAGATGTACACTTTCGCACTGGATCCATACTACTTTATTAATAACTCATTGGTTTATATTGGAGGCGTATGTTTTTCAACCAGTCAAATGTTAATAGAGAATATAAATTATTCAAAATTAAAAATTATATTTCTAGTGTTTCATGCATAGGCAACCAAACCTACGCTGTTCTATTTTACTGGTTGCTTATAAGAATATTTAAATTTTTTATAATCTCATCTTTTTCTTGAAAAATTCTTATCATAAAATTTAATAGAATAAAAGTTTATCAGTAGTTGCATGTACAGCTTGCCCTACTTATCCTTAACAATAATAATTTTTTAAGTTTAGTTGAGAACAAACCAGGCAGATGTCGCGATTTTTATAAATAACTACAACAGATTACAGGTTAGATTAAAAATTAATGTATTTTTCAAATAATTAATTATACATACATATTTTAGCATTAAAACTACATCCAACTCTTTGTTATAAACACCCGCATGGAAAATAATTAGTAGAAACGTCACAATAATCATCTGATTAAAGTGTTTAATTAACAATTTAAATAGACATACATCCATATACAAACAGGTGATCCTGGTTCATGTCGCATTTCAACGGAAGCTCGACAAAATGGTGCTAGTTTTAAACGGTGTCCTGCAAGCCAAGTGTCCACAAGACACACAGTCTTTGTACAACGCTCATCCTGTCTATCGAGAGACTGCAGCACAGCTACTAGCTATACCCAATAAAGTGATAGGTCCTGTGGGGCTCTTATACGTCCAACAGAGGGAATTTGCCGCTACAGTGTCCCATGACAAGAACGTAAGCATTATGGGGTCAGACGATGCCTCTACGTGTATCATAGTAGTTGTTCGACACTCTGGATCAGGTGCAGTAGCATTAGGACACTTTGATGGCTCTGGAACAGACGAAGCTGTCTGCACGATGGTGCAGAGAGTTCAGGAGCTGGCTTTGGGGTATCCCGAGGGCAGAATCGAGTTGCAGATGGTTGGGGGGTACACAGACGCACATCACTTTTCCGAAGAACTGTTTTATAGTATAATGACGGCTTTTCATAAGCAACCGGTCGAGATCGATTTGACGCTGGCTTGCGTGGGGCAGTTGAATTCGACGATTAGGGGAGGTATTCCGTGGCCCATTATTTATGGGATCGGGGTGAACATTAAGACTGGTGAGTAGTAAAATTTTATATTTCGTATACAAAGTGTACCTTTGAGTGGGAGTCAGTTTTTTGGTAACATTATATGTTGTCCAGAACACCTTTTTCTCAAAAAAAAAAACATTTTTTTTTATTTTAGCTGCGGATTTTTAACTAAATTTCAGGTGTACAGTATAGTACAAACTATATTGTATCAAACTTATCTTTTTTTATGGATACCTTTATTTTTTGTTTCATGTAGCACAATTTTTGTCGTGGAAAAAAGTAATATTTATTTGTTATCCCAAACAATTATTAATAAGTTAATTAATTAAATTTTGTACCAATTTTTCTGGAACTTTGAGTAGAATATTAATGATTTATAACAAAATTATGATATTCGGTAATGTAAAACTAATTTATAAAATGTACAAAACAAAAAATAAATAAAAATTGTTTGAAAGTACTGTGTTTAGTCTGAGAATTTCAGGGTCAATGACTTCTGGCACTGACCTATAACTTACCTATAAATATGACCGATAAATATAGCACCCATTTCAAAGTTGCATCCCACATATTGAACAACCACAGATTCTTTCGGATTAAATAGGATGATTTAACGACTCCTATTTGTTATCCTCATATTTTAGGCGAAATATTCCCTGCGACCTTCCCAGAAAAAGGCCCAGAAGAGTCGTTGAGGTCTGCCCGGCACTTAGCGGGCGTCCCCCAAGTCCTGGACATCTACGACTGCAGTCTAGGCCTACTGAGAATCGGTCCGTTTAACTACAGACCCTTGCGAGGCGTGGACCTTTGGCTCGAGCAAAACGACGAGTTCATTTTACAGCATTTATCCACTTCTCCGGAAGTAGAACCGCCTCATTTCGTAATGCACATCAGGGCGACGCTGAAGTATATCCAAGACAACCCGTTTCCCGCCGTGACGGTGTTCAGGGATAACCGTCCGCACTACTTCCGCCGGGACGAGCATTCAGGTATGTGGGTGCCCGTCGGGTTTTAAATTAGCGGAATTATTGTTATATATTTACTGTTTTTATTCAAAATACATTTATATATATATACATATAGAGAGGATATTTTTGCATATTTACATTCGTGTCATAGATAGTGTATCGTTCGTTGTTTAGGATGGGCCCTGGGAATTACAAAGTTACTCGGTGTCATTAATAAATATTTTGACAGAAAACGGAAAAAAATAAAAATTTAATCACTTTGAAAGTTGTGTTAAATACCATATTTCTTTTTGAAGTTTTTCTGTCGGACCGTTGAGCCAGGCAAATTTAGAATCAAATGAAAAATTGAAGCGTTGCCAGTAGTTTAAACAGAACATAAGCCCTTTTGTATCTTGGTGCGCTAGAAGCCATTGCATAACTTTGCACACTTTTTTTTTGTAAAAATTCGTGGTTCAATGTTTGAACTGATTTAAAAACTATATTTTTTTAGTGTTTGTTGCAACATAAAACATATTTTAAACGATTAAGTTTAAAGGACCCTTTTGTTTATTATGAAGCTGGCAAAAGCGTAGTTGATTCTTCCATTTCAAGGTGATTTGTAGGTCAAATCCCCCTCTTCAACTTTTCAGGTTGATATATCGTAATAGACTAGGCGGTATCTGTTTTGGTTTGGGTGAATCTTATATCCACGGAGATTTTTGGCTTTTTGGCTTTCACTAGAAATGAAAATTTTTCTATGAGCATAAAAAAAACATGGGCTTAACTTTTGGCGGCAGAATATGTTAAAAAAATTCGAAAAATGTAATATTTTTCTTGCTATTTAATCATGTATCTTTTCAAGAGTTGGTTTTAGTCGAAAATGGAAGAGAAAAAAATGTTTGTAATTAAATTTTTTATAAATATGACTAGTTACAAATCGAATGAATGATGATTATTATTGTAAAAATCCAAAAAATCGCCAAAATTGGGGTTAAAAAACATTACATTCTAGGGAATTTTTTTGGGGTATTTAAATTGGGTATAGGACCTTCATACTTGGCTCAAGAAAACTTCATGTTATGTAGAATCATCACACCAAATTTCATCAAAATCGGTTCCATAGATTTTGCATAATAATTTTGCAATCCATTTTGAAAAGAAATTTGAAAATTTTCAAAATTTTGCACAGCGAAAACCAAGGCCCTTAGATACTTGAAAATTTAATCACACATATAGAAGGGCTCTCAAGTTTTGAAACGGTTTTCGAAAAATTCGAATCCGTCAATTAGAAGAGCTCTGGCGCTTGTTTAAACATTGGTCGAATTTTGTGATTAAATTTTCAAGTATCTAAGGGGCTTGGTTTATGCTGTGCAAAATTTTGAAAATATGCAAATTTTTTTTCAAAATCTGGATTGCAAAATTATTATGCAAAATCTATGGAACCGATTTTGATGAAATTTGGTGTGATGATTCTATATAACATGAAGTTTTCTTGAGCCAAGTATGAAGGTCCTATACCCAATTTAAATACCCCAAAAAAAATTCCCTAAAATGTAATGTTTTTTAACCCCAATTTTGGCGATTTTTTGGATTTTTACAATAATAATCGTCATTCATTCGATTTGTAACTAGTCAGATTTATAAAAAATTTAATCTTCCATTTTCGCCTAAAATCAACTCTTGAAAAGATACATAATTAAATAGGAAGAAAAATATGAAATTTTTCGAATTTTTTTAACATGTGCCACCAAAAGTTAAGCCCAAGTTTTTTTTTATGCGCATAGAAAAATTTTCATTTCTAGTGATATGTGGAAGTCAAAAAACCAAAAATCTTCGTGGATATAGGATTCACCCAAATATGGACTTTTTGAACAGATACCGTCTGGACTGTAAAGGTAACAAGATATCGGGAAAATGACCAGGGAGACTAAATAAGAACAAACTCCATGTAAACAAATATCTTACCAAATTAATTAAATTCTTAAAAACAAATTGCAATGTTCATTTTGATGTCTTGGTTAGTACATTTCTATTCACTTTAAAATAAAATTGGTTTTTGCTTACTTCACTAGTATTTATCATACTACATTAACTTCGGTGCAAAAGGAAAACTAGCGACCCTAGTGGTAAAAACTATATGTCATTTCTACCATTACATTGACAAGTTTTGTCAATTTTCCCATATGAGTTCGATCTCCTTGTCTAGTCGCCCTGGATTTGACTTTGAACGCCGTGTTCAAGGTTATTTCAAGGTCAACTGTTTTTTGAAGGTAATATGATGGAAACCAAGCTGAGAGTATGGAGTATGTAAGACCAAATTTTCGTCTATCGTCATTTTTACGTTCTCAAAATCATGAAAACCAAATCTCAAGAATATGAAAATCATCATCTGAGTGTCTTAGAGCCAATTATGATTTTTTCAAACTGACCTTCAGGTCCAAGGTCACCAAGTGGTGGCCTTCTATGACCTAAACAATTTTTATAGAGGTCATTTTCCGGATATCTAGCCATCTTGACTAACCATTTCATGTTCGAGAACGGGATTTATCCTTCAAATGACTTTGAAAATAAAAAATTACTCAGTCACGTCTCCAAACGCAAAATTTCTAGTTTTTTCAAAATCTGCCATCAAAAAACGAGAGTTGACCTTTAAATAATCTTAAAAAATAAGTCAGCTACATATCCAAATGTGGAATTGCTCTTTCTTTCACAATCTGGTGGAAAAATTGTATTACCATCAAAAACAAAACATGAGTATGGTCGAAAGTTAAGCAGATGTGCAAAGTTAGGGCCTTGGAATGGTATTTTATTAAGATTCACGATAATTTTGTAAGTCTCGGGAGGTGCCAAAATTTTATCTCTCAATGATGAAATCTGCTATATTGTGAGAGGTTTCCTAGTAATTCTTACATATTTACTATTTTTTATCGTTATACTAAAAATGAGACCGAACTATATTTTATTTTCATATTCATTTTTGTTATATCTATTTTTATAAAAAAATCGAATGATAATTTCGAAGAGTTAGATCTGGAGGTTAAATTGTTTATATATAAAAAAATTTTAGCATATGAATTCGTACAATATACAGGATGATCCAAGATCTGTGACCATTTTGGTCTATATCTTTTGAGTAGGTATAGAAATGGTGATTTCTCTGGGCACCCTGCTTTTAACTCATTGTTATGTTAGATCGTAAGATTTTTATAATCGAAGGACTGCTTATTTAGTGAATATTAGAAATTTTATCGACATCGATAAACTTTTTGTAACCCGCAAGACACCTTCGATACATCACAGCTAATTAGTCGAGGAACGTCTTCCGGTTTGCAATAATTTTAACAATTTTGTTATGTTAATTGGGTTGTTAAATTTTATCTTGCCATAATTATTACAAATATTTTGTACTATAATTTTTACTGTGTACTACATTTAATTATTGGCTTATTAAAAGTTTTATATTTTTACATTATTTTTTATTTCCCCCTAACGAACAGTACAATTCTAGTAGTATTGATTAGAACAAAAAATCTGAACTTTAAATGGGAAACAAGGTCGATAATATACAGGGTGTTTCTTAAGTACGGTCCGTAACTTCATGTGGCCGGAAACGTTTAGATTATGAGATACAGGGTGTTGAAAATTTTAAAAAGTACATCAACATTTGAAACAAATTTGGAATAGTCAATGTCAGATTCTTATAATATGGCAGTTATAAGTCAATTTTTATCTGCCGCTAGTGGCATATAACTAAGTCTTGAACAAAACAAAAAAAAACGGACCAGGAATTCCAATAATAAGCACGAATTTTATTTTTATTACAAATAACAGTACAATATAAAAAATATGTAGCTTTGGACGGAAAAGTATATAAGTGCACTCGAACTGCATAAAAAAATTTAGCAATACACTAAATCCTACATAAATGAAATACAAAACTCAACATTAATCATAAAAAAATCAGATCTGTGGCTTAATCTACAAGTATTTCTTAATACTTGTAAGTAAAACATATGACTATCAAAAAGTTTGTACAAAAATAAAACTTCTAAAAATCAAAGAACGATTTCGTCACCTCATTTTATCTCAATACTTTAAATAGTATGAAACTGAGAATCGAACCTAGAAGTAAAACATTTGACGATTTCAAGTGCGACGAGATATTACAGCCGTCCTTTGTGTTGCAAGTACAGTACTCCATAAAAATGTTATATGTACCCGTTCGCATCAGGCAGAAACGCTCGTCGCCTTTTATGCCAGGTTCCCCCAAGTAGGCACAACTTCGGATGTACTTCCAAACCCCATTAACTAAAACCCACACAGTTTACTTTTAAAATATCCAAAAATGATCAACACTCACCTTTTTGTCTCATCTTCCTGCACATCGTGGCTTGAACAAGGGGATAAGTTTCTAACCGTGTTGCCTTACTACAATCGGTGATGGCAAAAGTAGTGTTATCAAAAGGATCCGAACATTTTGGATCTACATCAGACCTACAGTCCCAACATTTGATGGACAAACCTAGGAAAAATGCGTTTTTACTGCCAATAACAAGAGGATATATTTAATTGTCCCATTAATTAAAGTATATTCGTCACTTAAATATCTGAAATGGGCGAGGCTTTATGTAAAACGTAAACAATACCGTACAATTACCTTCTTGAACTAGTACAAAAAATATCACTACACTTGTAAGGCACGTGAATTTTAGGTTCATTTCCATTGCACTTGCTGCTTGAGATTCTTTTAAAAATTATTAACCCACAAAATAACGTTTTTTCCCCAATGCGTTTGAAACAGGTGGTCACTTTTTTGTTTCCATCATTTTATCTTCATCTTCGTCTTAAGTTTAAGGATAGGATACCAACTTAAGGTATATAGTGGGTTCTCAAAATTAAGTCTATTACGTGATTAGTCATTTCTATCTCAATGAAAAATATAAGCTTCCATGGAACAAATCCATCAATTTCAAAACAGTTTTGTATATGCTTACGTGTGAATCTACAAATTCTTGTCATTCAATTCGTATCTTAAAAATAAACATGAATTTTAGTAAAATCATAATAATTAATTATTTGCCGAGTTTAATCTTGTCAGTTGTGATTTGTGAACGTACTACTACAAAGTTATATTTTCATTTTCAAATATTGGTGACACTGGTTACTAAAAGATCCATTTGTGTTTGTGTTGTGAATGTTGTGATTTTTAGCCTTTTAAACAGTGCCTTATTTTTATTTTGTAAAGATGATTAAAATAAGAAGAAATACAATAGTGGTTACCACAGCCGTAATATTCATATCGTTGTTGGCTACAGGTGAGTAAGCTGCCAAAGTAATAGCTTTTTGGTTATGTTGTAGTGTCAACTTATAGTCGCCCAAACGAGTTTTTAGACTATATCTGTCAAAATTCTACGTAACTTATTTGTTCCTCTGTGATGATTGTACACAAATGGGCGTGTGCCTTTAAATAACAAACTAATTAACAGTACTAAAATTTATCTATAACTCCTTTTTACCAGGGGAAGCTGTAAGATGTTATCAATGCAGTTCTGACGAAGATGGCCTTAATGAAGACAACTGTGGGGCATATGCGAAGTTCGACACGAGACGCCACATTGCCATTGAATGCAACAGCGAAGAGAGTCACATGCCCGGATCTTTTTGCATGAAACTGACCCAACAAAGTCCTAGAGGATTTATTTGTGAGTACAATGAATCGGTTACCCTGCTTTATATTACATTGTGCCTATTTTAGGGGATGGTAGGTGGAGACAAGTGATTCGACGTTGTGCCTCTGTGGCCGACACAGGGGTGACGGGTGTGTGCAACTGGGGGGTGTACGAAAATGGAATTTATTGGGAAGAGTGTTATTGTTCAGCCGATGAATGTAATTCAGCTGATTTGAGTACAATTTCTAATGTTGTGTTGTTTATCTCAGTTGCAATTTTGCTGTTTAGGCAATTTTAAAGTTAACCTTTTTTTAATGATTTTTTTTTTAATTAAGGAAATAGTAAAACCCTTAAAGCAGCTATACTGTTTACATTAAAATACTCTTTGAATCTCAAATATTAAGGTTTAAAATTTAATTTAAAAGTACCAAAATAAATTTGTAATTTTTTAAATTTGTATACCTATTATAATATTGTTTATTTATCTTGTACAGTTTACTCTCTTTGTTTCTATTGTAGATTTTTTTATTGTGTTTTACATGAACAAATCCGTCCAAAAAACTGACAAGGTAATGTCGTACTATATAAGAATTTTTTTGTAATTACCAATAATCTCATTTTATGCAGTCCATTCCAAAATATTTATAAGTTGTTAAATATGTGGATACATTTAAGTAAAATAATGTAATTTGTTATTTTGTATTTTTTTTTATTGAAATAAATTTTATAGACAAAGGAGGTTTCATTTTGCAATAGATTTGTCTGCCATTTCGAAAACTGTTTAAAAATATGTTAAATCTCAAATATTAAGAAAACATTAAGGATCAAAGTAAACTGGCAATAATTTTATAAATATAGTACTGTTATACATGGTGTTTGCCATAGACCACCTAGACTGGCTTATAGAGCGACTTTGGTGAAAACACTTTGGAGCCTGATTTGGAGCCCAGCGCTCAGTCGTGTTCTAGCATTTGACGTGTACACATCGCTGTGATTTCGATAATTAGACGTTATATTATGGGCAAGTGTGTTGTAAAACATTGTATAAATAGAAGTGATCGAGTTGGTAAAGAGAGGCGAAAAGTTTCCTTCTTTAGGTAAGTAAAAAAAAGGAATATATATGAGGTAAATATGTACGCTATTTTTCGGTTAACAGGGTTAGCTTTATAATTTTGTTCGCCCACATAGTGTAGTGATTAACGTGATATTGTTATTATAAAATAATGAATGAATTACTGTAAAATATTTTTAGTAATTATTTACTTTATGTGTCTTAAATTTTTATGAAATTTTACCAATTCCCGTCATTTCGAGATAGCTGAAAATTAATTAAATATTTGTTTCAATTAAAAAAATCGCAAACAAAACTAATTTCAGATTCAGTATTCGTACAGTCAATTAATTTTTATTAAAGATCGTGGTTGTTTTACGTATTCATCTCGAGATATCGTAGTAATATGCTAAGAAACAAAAAAATTAATAAAATTTTTAAATAATGAAAGCAGAACACCTAGGCTACAGAAAAATAAAATTGTTTATCATGTATTAAAAAACTTTCTGAATGTGAACATATTTGAAAATTTGCATGAGCATCAATTTGATAATTTGCTTAACAATTGTAATGATTTAATAGAACTTGTAAGGGCTGAATGTGAAAACTATATCGATGTACGAATAAATCATGAAGTCAAATTATTTAATTCGGAAAATCTATGAAAAGACAAATATTAAATAAATTAATATTATTTAGAAGATAATAAATATATTTAAATTATTTTGTAGTTTTATTTAATATGACACTAAAATATACTATTTTCTGAATTACAAACTTAAAATTGAATATTTGTCATAAGATGCAATATAATGTTTAATATGTAATAAAAATATTACTTAATCCGGATCTGCTTAAAGATGCGCGCGATCAGATTGCCTTCCACACTCCACTTCCCCGGATTTTGCATTCACTGGTACCCGTGCATTGGAATTAGATACGGCCAGTCTAGGTGGTCTGTGGTGTTTCCTGAGAATGTGCAGAAAATCAGGGACGTATTCTAATTATTTATTTTGTTAAATAAAGGATCGTTTTCCAGCTAGTTTCCAAAATTAGAAAAAAATCAATTTAATTTTAATTTTTAACAAATTTAGTACATATTTTTGGTACGTTGGTTGGTATAAAAAATATATTTATATTTAAAAAAAAAAAAAATTACAATGCTGTATAATACAAACAAAAGTTGTCTTCATATACTCCATTGCACCTTTTAATTTTTTGCCCCTACGCATTTTTTGATATAGCATATAATTTCGCTTTAATAATTAATTATGAGTAAGTAATTAAAACAAATAAATTCATTATTTTTTAATTTTTATTTTGTGAGGAAGTGAAATTTTTCATGAAAATTGGAGTGTCAGAGGACCCTTCTAAAATTTCGAAATTTTTGGATTTTTTAAAAGATTTTCGCTATGGAATTTAAATTTCCCGCTAAAATTTTAAAAACAAATTTTTAACATTTCAAAGATAAGTTCCCAATAAAACCTTCTGCATTACGGAATTTTATTGGCGACACAACATTTAAAAAGTTCTGACGGAATAAAGTTGGATAATAAGAAAGTTTTCATAGTAAAGCGTTTTTTTTTTATACCAAGACCGAGTTTCAGAAAAATAGGTGAAGTTTCTTTCTTAATTCATATTGTCATGAAGAATTTTTCAATATTTTTACTAGATCGATTTTCGACCTTATGTACTTTGGACATAAGTGCCAAAAAAATATCTTCTTTGTCATGACCTTAAATATCGCGATATTCTGGCAATACTAGAAATATTTAAGAAGTTTCAATCCCCAAGTGACAAACTAAAAGAATTATAGAATTCATATATTTAAATTTATATAACAATTTTGACTTTTATAGTAATTAATAAATTAAAATTTTATCCATGTTACTGAGCATGCGCATTAAAGAAAATTTCACAGTCGATAAACACACCGACATAGCGTATCACCTAGAAAAACAATAAAAATACGTAGTAGAACTAGAAAATGCCAAGATTAAACAAAGCTAATGATGACAGCGATGACATTATCAAGACCTTACCTGCGTATGAGGCTATTTTTTCCGAGCATGCGCATAATAACACGGCTAATGTTAAGTTTACTTTATTTTAATTTAGGAATATTCTTTTATATCGTTTTTTGTAAGTTTTAAGCACATTCGTGCATATATTTTACGAAACATGTGTTGGTTGTTCTTAAATACTTCTAAATCCTTGCAAAAATAAATTAATTTGAAATTGTTCATTTTTATAGTATCTATGTAAATAGTACACAAAGGTCAGATTCGGTCTGTACAATTTCAACTATGATAATTTGTTGCGGGTTGCCTAAATATGTGACGTCACACTAAAAGAGTATTCCGTAAAGCAGAATGCAAAACGCGAATAGTTTTGGTGGGATTTAGCCAGTGTACATAATATTGAAATTACAGATATACTGGTGAGGTGATTGATGATAAGTTGTGAAACTAAAAATTTTGAGTTTATCTTTGTTTTCTGTAGGAAATGCTTATAGATTAGAAGGAAGTAAAACAGTAGAAATTCTTTGAGATTTTTTTTAATTGTTTTATATTATAAATTGTTTTAGTTTTTGTTCCCAAATTTATAAATAAATTTTGGAGAAAAAAACTTGGAAATGGTCCTTGCATATTGAAATGTGTCAATTTTCAAATATTTACGAACAGTTCTAGGAATTTCCTATTCGGAATTACATACAATGTGGCACGAAAAACTTAGTTATTTATAAAAATATCTCACACCAAGAAACTCCGGCCCGTTGAATTTAGATTATAAAGAAAGAATTGTAAATAAAATTGTAAGTTCGAAATCCTGTAACTTTTTAACCATCAATATTTGGACTAAGATAATACTTGACTCAAAATTGGTAGGTACCTATACTTTGGTCCCTAGTATCTCTAGTTTCGAGATTTCCCAACCGTTCCCAACGTAATTTGTTATTTTGTATTTATTTTTATCGAAATTAATTTTATAGACCAAATGGAGCTTTATTTCAGATCAGACATTTCCGACTGTTTAGAATTATGTTCTTTGGAATGAAAAAAATAAAACAATACTATACATGTATTTGTTACAAATTAAAACATAACACCTAATCTAATGAGAATATAGTTATTTACATTTGTCTCTTAATTATATTAATACACAAACTGGAATAGATTTTAATTCACTACCTATTTTATTCTAATTTTATTTTCTTACAAAACGTGTATTTTAAAATTAGTACAATTTACAATTTAACACACTTTGTACCAAACTGATTTACCCTGAATACATGAAACTTTTGAGAGATATGCTAACTTTAAAATTTTTGTATATTTAACTAGTACCATTAGTACCAAATAAAATGCTCTAAACAAACAAAAAATAATAATTTCGTTTTAGCACCCAATAAAAAATCTGTAGCAAATTAATCTTTGCATGTTATTGTCGCACAAATAAAAGAAGCGAAAGCGGCAGTAAACAAGCAAGTAAAACGCTCGCTTTTACTCCAAATGCGGAATTGCAACCGTCGGTGTCGCAATATTCACAGAACTCCAAGTTCAAGCCTCTACTTTGGGGTTCGTGGCAGGTGCCTATTTCTTGGTTCCACTCGATCATGGCGCAGCGCCTGACAATATTGACATAGCTGTTGCTTCCCGTTCCTAAAAAATAGCTTCAATTAATAACTGAAGAAACATTTATGTTTGACATATTTACACCGAGATTTGCCCCTACACTTTATTTCTGCTATTTCTTAAGTATTGAACATATGTTTGTCTTTCTCATAATTAAATCATTAGGTACTCATATCTTTTTTATGGCAACGCAAATTTAAATTGTTGAGAATAGGTGAACCACTCTTATTCTAGCCACTTTGTTAGTAGGTGAACCTACCCTACACTTTTTAACATGCCACGCCGCTAGCAGCGCCACCTTTATTAGTCTTTGAGTATTAGAAGTTCTTTTAAACTGTGTATCTCGATTTTGGAAATAAACCGTGATTTTTAACATAAAATTGTTGAGTTCAAAGTGAAATTTGTGCTGTGTTGGTTATCCGTAATCTAAACTAGTTGCGCGACGTTAAAATTTGTGATGCAAAGGTGTTAATCGAGTAAAATTTGTGATTTACTTTCTTATGTGTGCGAGAGATTTCGGGTTTATAAAACCAAACCAATGCAGTAAGTTTCAACAGTATTGTCAGATTCATTGTTGGTCTCTCTTCTTACAAATATTAGCTCTCAAAACAACATTTTACTACATATTTTGCCAATTTGTAAGATCAACGGTTCGTTAAAAAAGCTTTATCCATATCCAATTTTCGCAATGGCGTCAAATAAACAATTGAACATCCAATTTTGGACAATCAGCTACTGCAATCATGGACTTTAATTTTAGTTTTCCCTTTCACTGATTTGAGATATTAGTAATGGGCATCGCATTAGTTAACCAAGTTTTATAATATACTTAAAATACTGAATATACTAAAATCGCAATCAATGTTCTAACTTATAGATATTTATGCATATAAGAATACACCTTGTATTGTATTTTATTAACTTCCCTCATTTTCCCCGCTTAGTCACACTATTAATTTTAAATTTTACTGTTCAAGTTCCAATAATAAAACGTTTGATATTTATATGCATGAGTTGCAGTTCTTTAAATTTAATGCGTGAGTATTTTCTAGCACGAAAATTCAAACACGTGCCGTGTTTTTCTATGATCTAGGACAAAATGCTTGAGGCATATTCATTAGATGCGTATTGCATTGCGTACGAATTATGAAACTATGTACTTTCACTGGAGTTTAATATGACTGTTTGTAGTAGGTAGTTAAGCACTAAACAAGAAACTTTATATTACATATTCATTATGTAATTTTACTGTGTACGATCATTGCAAGTTTGTTTGAATATTTCATATCAATGCTTTAACAAGAAAGTAAATAGCAAAACGTTTCAGGAACATTGTATATATAGCAGTATCTGCTCTCAAAATAATCCAGAATTAAAATTGTGGTAGAGTGTACAAAGCAAGCATATTTGAGCACTGGCTAAGAAAAGTTGTTTCAAGATTATCGACAAATTTACAACAATCTTGGTGAATTAATTTTTCATTGCAAAGTCCTTAGATGTCCACTCAGATGTCCATTATAACTGTTTTGTAAATACCTTGCAAGCATGGAAAAAGAATTATCCAAGATTCTTGTACTTTTAAATAAGTTTTTATAATTTTTATGTTAGGTTTTACTTGTGTTGTATACTTTTCCGACGGTGCATTAGCGTCATTCTAGTAGGTATTTATTTGACTTAGTACCTACTTTGAAAAAGCAACTCACCTCTGATAGTCTTCTTGATGCATACGTTCTTCATCCTTTTGAGGTTGGCTTCGTTGTCGTTGCATAACTCCAGGGTGGGGGTCTGCTCTCGAAAGTTAGGGTTGAAATTGGGGTTGAACTGAGGGTTGTAATTCTGCCCCTGGTTGTAGTTCTGCCCCTGGTTGTAGTTCTGCCCCTGGTTGTAATTCGGCTGTAGACTGTCGTAGAAGTTTCCTCCCCTCCTGGCGTTGATGTCGCTGATGTTGAAGGGGTCGGCGCAGCTCCTGTCAATGTCGCTAGAGCATTTCCAACATTGCAGAGCGGAAACTGAAAAAAGATTTCATGAAATAATCTCAAAATATGGATGTCAAATAACAAACTCAGAATTCGAATTTTACAACGTACTTTTAAAAAGCCACTCCGAAATCTTCCAAACAATATTATTTTAAAAAATCTACAAATCTATATAGAACCATCCAAATGCAAGTGTTTGTTAAGAGAATCACGACATCGAGATACGGTTTTCACTACCTACTGTTCTCGAAAATGGAAGTTAAAAGTGATGTGTCTATACAGTCTGTTTGATTATAAATAGTCCAGATGGTATCTGTTGAAAAAGTCCATAGTTGGGTGAATCGTATATCCTCGGATATTTTTGGCTTTTTGGCTTTCACATATCACTAGAAATAAAAAATTTTCTATGCGCATAAAAAAAAACTTGGGCTTAACTTTTGGCGGCACAATATGTTAAAGAAATTCGAAAAATGTCATATGTTTCTTCCTATTTAATTATGTATCTTTTCAAGAGTTGATTTTAGACGAAAATGGAAGAGGAAATAAATGTTTGTAATTATTTTTTTTACAGAATATGACTAGTTACAAATCGAATGAATCATGATTATTATTGTAAAAATTGAAAAAATCGTCAAAAATTTGGTTAAAAAACATTACTTTTTAGGGAATTTTTTTGGGGTCTTTAAATTTGGTATAGGACCTTCATATTTGGCTCGAGAAAACTTCATGTTATGTAGAATCATCACACCAAATTTCATTAAAATCGGTTCTATAGATTTTGCATAATAATTTTGTAATCCAAATTTTGAAAAATATTTGCAAATTTTCAAAATTTTGCACAGCAAAAACCAAGGCCCATGGATACTTGAAAATTTAATCACATATAGAAGCGCTCTCAAGCTTTCAAACTTTTTTTGAAAAATTCGAATCCGTCAATTAGGAGAGCTCTGACGTTTGTTTAAACATTGGTCGAATTTTTGTACTTTTAAACAATTAGAATAACTTCGTGAATATTCAACCAAATCAAATTTTTTAAAGCAGGTTTTAAAAGTTATTGGAAAGACGCTTCTTTAAAAAATAAACAGATCGATTGGTCAATTAGTTACGTAGTTATAGCAGTTCAAAGTTAACAGTCATTTACAGTAAATGTACTTGGATATCCGGGCAAATTTTTCGAAAAATATTAAAAGGCCCCGAGCTATAACTCGGTTACCCATTTTTGGACACCCTGTATATTTTTAAATGGAATGTTATTTTCTTTATACTGACCCAGAACATTTTTTTTCGGTATGAAAAAAGTTATATCCCATTTAAAAATATATATACATTACAGGGTGTCCAAAAATGGGTAACCGTGTTACAGCTAGGGGCCTTTATAACCAAACAGACTGTATATACTATAATTAATACAAAAAAACATACGTGATATATTGGAATTGTTAAATTCAAAGAAATATTTTGTATTCTTGCTGTTCTATCATCACCCTCAACCAGTGATATAAAATGACCGTCATTTAAACTCGTGACGGTCATAGCCGCCATGACCAGGTCATGACGGTCATTACACGCCATAAATATTTTCAGTTATGAAAAATAATAGTACTTAAAATAATGTAAACTGAATCTCAATATTGCCTTAATAAATTCAACAACAAAACCATATTAATATCAAAAAAGTTTTTAACTACAAAACAAACAACACAAAAAACACATGTTCTTTGGCTATAGATTTCAAGTATAAACAAACAACAAAATAAACAAACAAAAAATTATTACCATTGGTTAAGTTTTAGGGACACCACGTCACCAGGTGGAACATAAACTTACTTCTTACCGCATTGACAATGAATATTTAATACATATTAATTTAATATTAACATTAATAAAATCATCAAAAGTATCTATAAAGTGATTTTATTTTACTGTAATAAATAATAATAATAATTTAAATATTTAAGAAACAAAAACTGTCATGACGCGGTCATTTTCTATGTGATGCGACGGTCATGGCAGGTCACGATATCGGCCATGCGCTGGTCACATGACCCACTTACATCACTGCCCTCAACAAAGAGACTCTTATTGCATTAAATAACTATTATTATATTGTCTTCGCATTTTGTGTGATTTGCTGTCAGTTTAAGCTAGGTACTTTATTTTGAAAATAATAATCCCTTTTCCATAACAGTTCTACACCACTGGTATTCACCGAGTCGTAGTCTAGTACACACGTAAACATGTTGTGGAACTCGAAAATGACCAATACAAACAACAAGCCATATTATATCGTATTCGCTTGTTGTGTAATCTTAAAAGAATTCAAGGATAAGGTTAGACTGCTTTTTGTTAAATGGTGTCAGAGAGGTAGGACTCATTATTCATTAATTTGAATTACCAGGTGTGCGTGGGCGAGTATATAATAATTAGGCATATTATGCATTGCTAGAAATGAAATAAACGCTGCTACAAATAATTTTAGACACCTATCTGCAATTATATTGTCTATACGTCATATTTCAAACAACTACAAACGAAATAAACGCTATTACAAACCATTTTAGACACCAATCTTGAATTACATTGTTTATATGTCGAATTTCAAGAAACTACAAACGAAATAAATGCCGATACAAACAATTACAAACTATTTTATGGCCAGAGCTCGGAGAATAGCAACTCTGTTAGATTTCGAATAAGTGCAATCGAAATAGACGCTACTGCAAACGATTTTAGACATCTACCTCGGATTGTAGTGACTATTTAGACTATTGATTATAGGATTTTAAAAGGAACTATGGCGTTCAAGATATTTTATTACATGATTCGTTCAAATGGTCATTTTAGATGAAAAAACCGCGGAGTGCTATTAAATTAGAGGGTGGAAATTGGAGATAGGGGTGAAAATGTACCCCTTTCAGTTTTTTAATTGTAACTCGAAAACGAAGCAAAATTTCAGTATAGTTCATAAGAAAAGTTTTGTAGAGAATTGAATTTCCCATCGAAATAGCTTATTTAAAAGAAACATTTTATGCAAAAAACCGTTAATCTTGTCTCTAACTTTTTTTTAGAAAAAGAAAAAGAAAATTGCTGTACCAAAAAACTTTCAAAATGGTGCGTTTTCAAATATAATTTTTTTACTTTTTTTTTAAATTTTATTAACGATTTTTTTGCATAAAATTTTTCTGTTAAATATTTTATAAGCCATTTCGATGGGAAATTCAATTCTCTACATAGTTTTTCCTACGAACTAGGTATACCGAAATTTTGCTTCGTTTTCGTGTTATATTTAAAAAACTGCAAATGTGCATTTCCCCCTATCTTCAATTTCAACCCTCTAATTTAATAGCACCCTGCGGTTTTTTCATTTTTAATGACCCTTCGAACAAGTCATGTGATGAAAATCCTGGAACGTCTTATTTCCTTCATTTTTTTGCAAAAAATGAGAATTAAAACGTATAAGGGTAAACGCGACGAAAATCGAAAAACGGTAATATGTTCATTAACGTTCCATGTACTTTTTAACCTTGTAATCAAAATAAGCCAGTTTTGCAATTAGCAATAAATATTTTTTTCTCGAAATGTAGAAATTTCATTGACAGGGCACAAAATTTGATACCGAAAAAAATAATATTATGTAATATATATACCTATATAATTATAGACCTATAACAATGTCTTTGGGATTTTCAAAAGTTTTTGAATATGGCTTCCTCGAGCGATTAACATCTTTTTTGAAGAAATATCATATACTTACAAAAAATCAACATGGATTTCGTGCAGGTATGTCTACTACAACTGCTATGCACTCTTTATATGATAATATATTGATGGCTCTGGAAGCGTATGAGTGTCCTGTTGGGGTTTTTTGCGACCTCAGCAGGGCATTCGACTGTGTAAACCATACACTGTTATTATCTAAATTACAAAATGTGGGTATTCGCGGATTAGCACTAAATTGGATCAGGAGAGGAAACAATCAGTTATTATTAATTATAATAATCAGAATAATGCTTCTGTAACATATAAATCAGAGTATGCCTCTGTTAAGATGGGAGTCCCACAGGGATCAGTTTTGGGTCCTGTGTTATTTTTATTATATGTCAACGATATTGACACTACTTCAACTAAGGCTCACTTTACTATGTATGCCGATGATACATCTTTGGTTTTGTCTAATAAGTCTGCAAGATTGTCATATTTTATTGGATAATCTGAATAAATGGTTTTCCCAGAATTCATTATATCTTAATGTTGCTAAAACTCAAGTACTCCGTTTTCATATGAGTCGTGCTATTAACTGTAAAAACTTAAGCTTTGATATTAATGATTTTCCGTTGACTAGTACTGATAATACTTACGCAAAATTTCTGGGTTTATATTTAGACGAAAACCTCAATTGGAAATATCACTGTCAAAGTCTAATATCTAAATTGTCATCTATTACCTATTTGTTTCGAAATATCAGAACAGTTCTTCATATAGAACACCTTCTGTGTCTGTATTACGCCCAGGTTGAGTCTCGACTGAGGTATGGTGTCTGTTTTTGGGGCAATTCGGTATTAGCCTCAAATGTTTTAATTGCACAGAAGCGAATTTTAAGGTGTATGATAGGAGTTCCCAGTCATTACTCGTGTAAGGATATTTTTAAAAATTTTAAAATTCTACCTTTACCATGTCTGTTCATATTTGAGATCTGCTTATATATATTCAAAAATAAAAGTAAATTTGTTTTAAATGATGCACTCCTCAAGTATAACACAAGACACAATACGAATTTACATGTTCCATTCGCTAGAATTAGAATAACGTCCAACTCTCCCGACCGTTTAGATCCTAGGCTATTTAATAAGTTACCTAACCAATTAAAATTGCTGAAAAGTGAATATTTGTTTAGGAAAGCTTTAAAGCAGTTTTTATTGGAAAAATGTTTTTATTCCATATTGGAATTTTTATCTACTTTGTCTTAGTTTGTAAGTTTTATTTGACTATTCCTATACATATTATGTCTGAGGAAAATAAATTATTATTATTATTATTATTAATTATTATTAATAATAATAGGCTTTGATAAATGAAAATAAATTCATAGCACTGAAGACCACACGGCAAAAACGATGAAAGTCACTTTTATTACATTTGCTAGAAAATGAATTTTAATTGTAATTATTTATCGCAGAAAACGATAAAAGTTTCCTTAAGCCGCTATAATTTTTCTTCTTTTTACACAGGCATTATTTTGGTACTAATATCCTTATTACATATACCTACCGCAAAAATTGACTTTGTTTGATATTTTTGCTGTGTAATCCATCTTAAAAGAAAACAAATTAAATCAGTCAATAAATATCTTTTTTACAAGGGTGTTTCCATTTGAAATGGAATGCACTGTATACAGGGTAACCCACGGTGACGACACATTACACGAAAATTGAATAATTACAAATATTTCGAATTTTCACTACCAAGAACGGCGGTGACAGCATTTTTAACATTAAGGCGATGTTTCGCATTGCACTAGCTATGTCCTGTCCAAATTTTGTTCGAACAATTCTCCTGGTTTCGACAATGCCTACGTATGTTTTCAGCCACGAAAATTGAATAATTTCAAATATTTCGAATTTAATGCCGAATTTAGTCAACTTTAAACCATCTTCAATTATTTTTTTAAATGGAACACCCTGTATATTTTTGCGCTCTCTGATGAACAATTTTGTTCTCTTTCGAAATGGTACAATGGTTCCCTATACCTGTCTCTTCTGGTTTTTAAGGCATTTACTGTTTTTCCTGCAGTCAACGGATATTGCATAATTTCTTGCGAGGATGGCTGTGAAATTTTTAGTGGAACTTCAAAACAACCACCTAATATGTCACCAGTTTATTGTTGTCAATTATTAAATGATTTTAACGCGAACATATAGAAGATCTACCAGCAACTTTATTATTGTAAAATACACGCTGTGCTTTTTTAATTTTTTTTTTAAATTTAAATACATATATCAAAAACGGTTAACTTTAAGAATAGAAAACCTTTATGAAAGTTCACCTAAAAATTGACGTAGAATCCAAAATTGCAATAATATACAGGGTTTTCCATTTAAAATAAGCAAGTTGATGGCGACTAACGAAGATGACGTCAACTTCTGGTACAACCGGAAGCGTTAGGTGGGCGCCATTATTTTAGTTGAGAAGGGCATACCCGAAAACACTATTGCCCAAATTTTCGAAATTAAAATCGAAGTAGTCTCTGAAATATGCCTAATGTCTGGGACACCCTGTATTTCTATTTATGAAAAAAGTTGTACATTGAAAGAAAACAACTGCTAACGACAATAATTTGTTGGGAAAATGCAGTACAACACTTCAAGGTGAATTTTCCACATGGTAGGTTTTCAATGTTTTTTGAACTCCTGCATATACGTATGTATATAATCGTTAGCAAGGAATAGCAACTAACATTGATAATAACTGAAATTTTCCCACATGGTAAGTCTCGACGACCTTGGTGGTACTATTTGTTGATGATATTTATGAAGAATATATAATTTTTTATATTAGAAATGCTCTCTAATTTCTAAGTAACGTTGCTTTAAAGTACTGAAATGCTTTAAGAAACACAGTTAATCTAAGTTTTTCCAAATTTCCACTGTTTCAGTTATAACAACATAAAAATTGTAGATAAATACATCTATATACATTTTTTCCATAAATGCCATATTGTATTATTTCATACACGAAAACGTGCTGTTTAGCATATATTAGACCATTAATTTATAAATACCTTGTTTTACACATTATAGACGATGACTTCACTTCTAGTTCATCAGGTAATTTTAACACCAGTAAACAAGGATATGTTGCGTTTGTGAGAAGGTGTTATCTGTTCATGCAAATAATAGTGTATTACAATATTTTTTGAAGATGTGAACAATATTTTTTTGGGGCACTATAATGACGTACCTAATTAAAAATTAACAGTATTAGTTGAAATAAGTAGTTTTTAGTTATACAGGGTGATTCACAAATGGTGACGAAAAATGAAACCTCGTATTCTTTGGTGAATTTTAAGGGGAATCTTTCCTATACAGTTTTTATCTAGCACGCTTCGTTAAAAAGATACACCCAAATATTTTAAATTTTTTTAAATAATTTAAAAAGTAGTAAGTGAAATAATTTGAAATTGGGCACATATATTTATGTAAACATTGTCTTAAATCTGAGGCCTTTTTCTAAAAATTAGATGTTTCAGTGGTGGAGATACCAGGTATCAAAGGCATATTTTTCTAAATAAAATAGTGCGCCACTGCTTTACGGTAACGGTTATGACATTTTCGGATTTGTCTTTCAATTTTCTACAAATTACTACCCAATTATATTTTTCGAAAAAAGCCTAATTTTCGGGTAAAACCTAAAAACGAACTGAGAACATACTTCTATATGTATATATACGATATTCGAATACTATAATCTTTTTTAAAATTACATAGTGGGCTGCGATAGCAGTTAGAAGAAAGAATAAATAATGCTTTTCATCAGATTCTAGCAACAATAAATTTCGAATAAATTACATTTTCGTTACTAAAAAGTTGTCGGGCCTGTGTTCGTGGAAATGAAGGTATTTTTGAGCATTTACTCAAATAAAATCATTAAAATGATGACTAATGTTATTAATTTCGTTATTCGAATAAATAACCGATTAGTGCTTGACATGTCATTTAAGTAAAAGTGTAGTTGGTTTTTTAAGTTTTACTCGAAAATCAGGCTTTTTTCGAAAAACGTAAGAGAGTAATTTGTAGAAAATTGGCGAATCCGAAAATATCAAGATTGTTACCGTGAAGCAGTAGCGTACTATTTTATTTAGAAAAATATGTATCTCCGCCACTGGAGCATATAAATTTTAGGAAAAGCCCTTTTGGACAATGTTTACATAAATACATATACCCAATTTCAAATTATTTCACTTATTAGTTTTTAAATTATTTAAAAAAATTTAAAATATTTTTTGTCTAACACCCTGTATCTTTTTAACGAAGCATCCTAGATAAAAACTTTATAGGAAAGACTCCCCTTAAAATTCACCAAAGAATACGAGATTTCATTTTTGGTCACCATTTGTGAATCACCTTGTTTGTAAATAAGTTCGAAATATTTTAAAGGCGGTTGCCGAAGTTATTTTGTGAAGAAAAAAGGTTAATGTAAACGTAGGTTGAATTATTGCTTTGCTACCCGCTTGTGGGTGGTAAAATAAAATTTTAATAGATTTTCCTTTCCAAGAACAATAACGCTCTCTCCAACTATAGGGTTGGCCCTAGCTCAGCTCAGCAACCGGGGTGGGGTTGATATAACTGAAAATAATTCTCTTAAGGCGCCACCCGTTTTACAACCCGATGGACAATACGCAAGAAGGCTGGAGAGACGCCGGAACCTTACAGTACAAAAAAAAACGGGAAAAAGGTACAAATAAAAGCCCTAAGAAAGTAACTATACAAACGGTAACTTTAATTTATATAAATGGCCGGTGCCTAAAGGCTACAATCGCTAAATCAATTTAGTTGTAAATATTGACCGATTATGCACCTCTTAGGTATGTTTGGCAAAATAGTGTTAACTATAGGTAATTTAACTAATAAGGATAGTGATAACCCTCTCCGATAGCGCTATTGGTTCGGTGTACAGACTTTCGAAGAAATCAATTACATAAAACATATCTTATAACTCAAATTAAGTGCCTAATCGATTAAATATGTTTTTAATATTCTTTAGATTGTTGGGAAACAATATTAAGTAAAGCGTAAGCGAATAAAGGCCATTTAACTAGTAACAAGGGCAATTGAGCTTAGCATAAACAAAGTATGAATACTATCAAAAGTTTTGTAAGCGAACCTAAAGTTTATTAATTATTGCCGTTACCTATATCGAAGTAGTATAAATTTATAAACTATAACAAAAGAACAGGGAAAAGGTCAGCAAGAATTGTAAGTAAATAATTTATGTACCTTATTAAAACAATTAACTAATAAGTTACCTAACAGTACGCCAAACTAAATAACAAGGGGAAAAAACTAAGTAGTAATGTCTACTAAGGTGAGTAAAGTAATTATCTGGTAGCGGAATAGAATAAGTAAAATAGGCGGTGATAATTGCTACCACCTAAGCTAAATTTCCAAATAGAAGATAGAATAAAATATATACTATATGATCAGGCTACATCAGGTAAGGATTAACTATGTAACATGCATAACTTAAAATTAAGCTTATCTGAGCGGTTTCTGCAGCACCAGTGACTGGTTCCAACGATTATGCAGGGGAATATCTACTACTCCAACCATACAGGAGCATCCACAAAAGGACACGAAGCCAGGCAGCAACTGGGAGTTATGTCAGGCGAGTCTTGGATAGGGATACTGCTCTCCAGTGCAGATAATAATCCAACCAAAGCGAGGAGTAAGCCTGCGTTGTTTAACCAAGGTCCGGGGTTATGATACCTTGGACTTCCACTGGCAATGAATCACCCGGTATATGAGGATGAAGTAGGAAAACACCCAGTACACTAACAGCGACGAAGACGGTGACGTTGAGGGTGAGAGTGCGAATATACTCGTAATAAGATGAAATTAAAACAAGGATGAGTGCGAGTACGAGGACGATTACGAGTACCCGTAGTACGAGGACGACTACGAAGACGAGGCCTATAAAAAAAGAGACAAGCATGTCTAAGTAGGTTTCCCAGTGAGGTAGAGATATAGAAAATTAGTGAAGATTATTTAAAGTTTTACCTTTGTTGTAGGGCGGCCTCGTGGTGAATGGTACATTATGTCGGGTTTTATAGGCACAAATCCAACCAACAACGGTTGACACTGGATTCACCAGAACTAACAAAACAAATTTTTGCCCACAAAATGCAGCAAGATCCGCAAAAGCGATATTTATTGTAACGAGAACACACGCTGCTAAGTCGACAATTCTCTCGCGACCAAGAGCCCAGGAGGAAGTAAGAAATGCCTGAGACCAAGAAAAAAGGAAAGAAAAAGTCCGTTCGGCCGTATATCGACAGGGAACTTTATATTTACCTACCGACGATAATTTAATGAACAAATTGAAATATTTTGGGAAAAATACAAATTAAACCATACCATAATATTTGTTTAAAATAGAAAATACTCAAATACTCTAATTTACCTAAATACCTAGCTACTTTTAATAGGGACTAATATACATTTAAATAAAATAGTAAGGAAAAAAAATAAGCCCGTAACGTTGCCGAGATGTTTAAATTTTAATTTTTTATTTATTTTTATTAATTATTTCAAGGAGTTTTAAATATATTGACTCGAAATTTGATGGTTATATTTTAATTAGAAATATTGACAGCAACCTACTATAATGTATCAATAGAAATTAAAAATGCACAACTTACAATAAAATATGTTTTATTTTTTTTCAAACAAAAAACGATGCATTCTACGAAAAAAATTGAAAAGACCAATTTCATTCAAAATTGATGGCGGATATCTAAAAAAATATCAAAAGGGGAAAAAGTCAGTGGCGTACCATTATTTTTTATTAAAAAAAGGTTGTGGCATTCTTGCACGGACGCCACTGGTATAAGTAGAAGTATTCGGATCACCCCAAAAAATTAACATTTATCCCTCCAAAACGTTTTTCAAATTTCGAGCCAATATCTTTAAAACTTTAAAATAATTAATAAAAATAAATAAAAAATTAAAATTTAAAACGAAGCATAATTCAACCTACGTTTATATAAACTTTTTTTCAAAAAACATCTTCTGCAGCCACCCCCTAAAATATTTCGCACTTATTTACAAACACCCTGTATAATTTTAATTTCATCTGTACTAGTTTTATTAATTTTTTCCCATTTGTTTATGTTAATTACTCCAGGTAATTTATTTTTTAATGAACTCAGCTTTTTATTCATTTTCAATTTCTGAGAGGTGAATCATAATTTGAAAAGTACTTCTTAAAATATGGCTGACTGATTTCGTGGTTTATCATCAAAACAAATATAGATCTGTTTTTTCTATTGCCTTTCAAATATATTTTAGTCATTACATCGAAAATTAATATCTCAACTCAACTGGAAAAAGTAATAATATTCGCAGTATCGACGAAGTAAATATTTCATTTCGAAAAATATTGATTGATTGTCCAATTACTAATCTTACGTACTTTATTTTTCAATCTGTCTTGATAACAGTAATTTCTTGAATTTAATATCTATCGTTTTCAACAACTGGCTTCCTCTACATGATGATAATAATAGCAATAATGATTAATTTTTCTCATTATTCAAATATCTACTCATGACGTCAAAAGACTTCCGCATAAATTTTTCTTAGTAATTTTCATGGTTCACGGAAATGATAGTTGCAAAACGATGATTGATAAAATTATAACGATTTTGATGAAACATTCATTTAAAATGTAAACGATAAAAAAAACTTCAAAATCACTTCCTTTTAGTTTTCCAAAGTTTCTTCTACAAATTTGTAAATATCACAAAATATCATTGACAATTTTGTAGATATAACATCGTTTTGATTATTAATTATTGGCAAATAAAAGCGCTATTTCTAAACTGAAGACTAACAATATCTTTATTTCAGGGCTCACTAGATGCAGTTTGGGCATCCAAGGTAAGTTTTTCTTGCATGGTTCAGTTTAATGTTATAAGAAACATGTTAATATATTGTCTGATGTTATTTATGTACACTGATTCACGAAAATATTTTCAAATTCAATTACTACTGCTATTGGTTGCCGAGATATCAATGGTTGAACGAACACCTTTGACTTTAAAAAAGTACAAAAAAAGGCTTCAAAATGTTTTTTATCTCGGTGCGATCCTATTTTACTGAAATACAGCCTTGAAAAAAATCACTAAAAATGTATCCAATTTTTTTTGTCCCCTGTCATTTTTTCCAGTAGTTTATATACCTACTTTATTAGATAGTGTCTGTTTAAGAAACATACAATATATTTACTCGTTTATTTTCTCCTTTTTCCCGAAAAAATAAAAAAAAAGTTGTTTAGATATCCCGACCCTCAATTTTCGAAAAAAATTGAGTGACGAAATCCGCATCTATATATTGATTAGTTTAAGAGATACTGCACGTTTTTCAATTTTGGTCGTTTTCTGTGATACCTTTAAGCAAACCGGAACGCAAAAGGAAACAAATATTAAGTAATTATTCGTGCAAGATATACTGAGATACAGTTTCCTCAATCAACTTTTCTAGAAAGTATTTTTTTCTGATTTCTCGTAACACAGAAGGAACCCTTCAAAAGTGTCGAATTTAGTCCACTAAGTACACCTGTAAGACGGTATCTGCTGTACACGCTAATAAGAATGTTTGTTTGCATAAAATATAGCGTATCAATAATTTATTTAATCAATTATCCCAAACTCTGCCTCATTTCCTACGTTTTGTTTCTCGTCATAAAGTAATTATTGCTACGGTCCGTACGATATTTGTTGGGATGGAATTATAAGAAGACCCCTGCGTTTCTTTCTTGGAATTAACCTCATTCGACACCGCGGCGTGGCGTTCACCGTAGCAGCTTCCAATGCATACTGTGTTCTGCAGTTACGAAGAGGTGTTTTTGTAAGTGTATCGTCCTGTGCATTTTCAGTGTAGTTTCTTATTGAAATAAATCAATGGAGGTGAAATATAAAAGAAAGGAATTTTATTCCTAATCGAAGAGCATCGTGTTTAACATGTCTTAATTATTGTGTATTATAAAATAACGCGGAAAATTTCAAGGCACGTCCCTGCTGCAGTAAATTGTTACAGTACTTCCGATAACAGAACCTTATGAGCTTGCATTCATTTCGTGGAATTCTATTCCAACAAGTATTGTACGGATTGTATTCTTTCCTATCGATATCTATTATCCGGAAAATAAGTTATTAAATTTTTTGCGTCTTAAATTTGATAAGTACTAAGCAAGTCACTTAAAAATCGCTAAAATTCTTTGAAAGACAGCACATGGAATTTTTTTTATTATATCTTAATGTTTATAATATCTCATAAGTTTTACGCAAGGTCAGTTTATCACTTTCAAATTTACGATCGGTCATTTCATTTTCTATTTATATTTAAATTATTATTAATTTTTATACATAGAAACATTATCATTGCGTATGGAAGTATATCATAAAAAACAGTTGCTATATAAACGCAGTTTACGAAATGGACAGCATTTTTTTATAAAATCGAATTTTGAAAAATGCAATTGATTCTTTAAGTTCTTTCTATATTACATACTCACCAAGTTGCATAAAAATGCAATATATAGAAAAATGTCACCATCTTTCCAAAATTTCTGATAGCATGACGTATAATTGTTAATAACTCAGCAACGACTCGTCTGCGCCAATAGCGGATTTTGACAGTTTATTATCCATAAATTGAGGAGTATTTTCCGAAAGTTTCATGAGGTTTAGTTAATTTTTAGACAATTGACAATAATTTTAAGAAAAACATCGATTCTTGCCACTTCTTGTTAATTGCAAAACTATTTTTGTGCGATTCAGTCGAGATGTTGAAACAAAAAGCATTTTTTGCGACGTAAATTTTTGTTAATTATATTTTTTCTCACTATGTGGCGCTTGTATACTTTATTGTGTCATTATAATATAAGATATTTGTAGCTAATTTGTAAAAAATGCGATTTATGGAAAATGACCAGAATCACAAAGTTTTGGGCCTCTGTCGACTGGACTATAATCAGTACTTGTTACATGTGGTAGTAGATACTTGATAATTGATATTTGAATACAAGAAAAATACATTAGAGGCTAATAAAAACAAAACAATATTAAATTGGTTACGAATACAAATTTTATATTTTTAAAACTGGTGGCAAATTTAATGCTATTCAGAAGGTTTTTTTGGCATCAAATAAGAGTACAAATTCATAGTGTGACGAAAATATATCTTCCTGTAACGTGTAAAATATAAGTACAGAATAATTATGTGATACCCGTCAATGTATAAACCTCGTCCTATATTTTTAATTGCGTATTTATTATAAGTTTACCACAACAAAATGTCCATGAAACTGTGGAGGTGACTCAAAACAAATTCCTAATACCAGATATACGAGTACAAGATTATACATTTTATGCCATTTGCAGAACAGGTCATCATTAAGAATTAATACCTAGGTGTGTGGGAAGCCTTAAATATACAGGGTGTGAATTTAGTGGGTATTTGAATAATTTGAGGATATTGGATTTAATGAGCAGTCTGCAGTAATCATGATAATATCGCCCAAAAGATTTTTATTACAAATAATCACAGGTCAACAAAATTTAACTTTTTTGGAAGCAGAAACTTGAATATATATTTCCGAGGGATTTAGGTGCGCTGAATCCGAATCTGGCAGCAGAATTGCTCTATCACGTCAGGTTTTTGAGATATCCTAACCTAAAGGTGCAAAAAACACTGTTTTTCGTCATATTTGAGATTATGTAGTAATATCACCTGATCAAAAAACTGTGCTCTTGAACTTATGACGCTGGCTTAGAAAGCATTATTTTTACGCAGTATAATATGATGTAAACAAACAATTATTCCAAAATGATATCAACTAATACAGCTTATTAATAAATTTTCCACTTTTTTTCGCATTGGATTAAGTAAGTTAATAATTAATTCTGGGAAAATATAAATACAAGATGGTTCAACAAAGAAATGAATGAAATTACCAAACAAAAAGAGAAAAGGAATTGTAGTTAAAAAGGTAGATGAATATCTGTGGTAATCCAAAAACACAGTATGTGCTTCAAGCTGTTGAAGTTTTGATCAAAAACTTGTGGAACTCCTTTATACAAAGATTTGGAACCGAAATAATATTTATTTTCAAAATATTTAGTACCTACGTGTTATTTTGCATTGCCGATATGCTGTTATAAAGAAAATTTACTTACCTTTTGGGCTGAATAGCGCAACGGCCAGCACAGAGACACAAACGACAAATTTAGCCGTCATCTTCCGTTGATTTTGGCGCTTCACTGTAACACTGAAAACTGAAACGGCAATTTCGCGTAAGATGTGAATTCTCCGCTTCAACTTACGCACAACCTGCTGGGTATAATCTAATCCTGTTTACAGGCGTGTCGCCGTAGAGGACGACGGAGAAAGATTTGTTTCCCCACCGTGTTTTGCTCTTGGTACTGTACAGGGGGATTCTTCTGTTACGCGCCGGAAAACTCGCACAAGGTGACGTACCTACTTCAAAAAGGCATCGCCTAGAATTTGCTCTTTGAAGCGACCATATCAAAGATCAAGTAGAATAAATTAATAAAAATTTAAAATTTCTCTGTTTAAAAACGTCTCAATTTTCTTGACTTCATAACCTTCTTTTTTATTTAGTGAAATAAATGAATAAAAAATAAAAAATTTCTGTTTAAAAATTTCCGTCAGTTTTCTGTTTTTGATTGTCTACCCTTTTTTTAGTTATCAGTTGTACAAACGCTTCCCCCAAAGTCCATCTCTAGAATCGTCCCTGTTAATCGTACTTTAAAGGCTTGTCAAATGATTTTTTTTTTTGTATTGTGGGCAGAATAGAAAGTACACTGTATCTTTTATAGTAACCAAGTTACGCATCAAGGTCAAAATATTTTATGCTTATAGGGTAAAAAATGAAACAACTCTTGAAAGGTACAAAAAACGAGAACGATTAAATTGGTGTTTTTTTTTAAATGTGTACATGCTATTATTGTTATAATTATAACAGTTTTTTGACAGGACAGGAATACGTACCGAATAAAGTGATTGATGCGAAGCTTCAAATCAGAGGCATACAAGTACATGTTATTGTTGAATGACGCGAATATTGGGATTACTAAGATTTGAAGTAGTTTATACTTCACCACCATTACTTAAAATAGCCTTTATTAAAAACTTCGACTATCTTGGATATACGACCTAGGTAAATGTTGAACGGTCATTTTCATTTTTGAAATGGGTATTTTCCGATCGCCGGAGACGAATAACCGAGGAACACTTTCTTAGGACAACTGTTAATTATTTTCTACAATCGCTTTCCTTATTAGCAAAAAATTATTATTTTGTTAACTTTTGCTCGTACTTGAAGCGTTTACTGCTGTACTGGCTTTACTGTGAAGCGTTTAGTGTAGAAAAATAGACACTGGCCCTTTTTGTTTCATACTAGTATGCAAATACTTGCATATATATTCTTATAGTCCAGTTATAAGAAGGCAACGGTTATGCCACTTTTAGTTTGAATAAAATTACCTGCAGCCAAACCTGCCGCTCTAACATTTCCGATCTCTGTTCGTAATGCATAACATTTTATTATTAATTGTAAGTTATCTTCAGCATGTTATTGAGTAAATTAAAAAAGGTAAAATAATTGTGGATAAATATTGTTTTGCAGATTAAAAGCAATAGGATGAGGAATGTACATAATTTCAAGGTGAACTTTCTCGTGCATAAAATGCAGTAGGAAATGTTTCTTTGGGAAAATTGTTCCGTAATGTATTGTCTTAATCGTTAGAAAACATTTTATAATTAAAATGTATAGCCAACATCAGTCAAATATTTTTATTATCATGTGTAGCAAGGTGATTCAAAATGCATTAGAGGCAGTTTGATAATGGTTTTTATAACGGTTCAATATTATTTGTCTTGTATTAAATGATGTGTACTTTTTTAGTGGGTGTAAACGGACGTACGTAGTACTTGATTTAGTCGTCGTTAGAAACGCCATAGAATAAATGAACACGCGGGGCGCTAATTCCGTTGCTATAACAAATTTATAAGTTAAAAGAATACAACTGGGAAATTTTAAAACGTAGTAATATTTAACTTGGATGTTGTAGCAAACTGTCTGTTGGTCATAAGCACCCTAACCTATGCGATGGCATCATTTTATAGAAAACACTTAAAATTTAAAAACAAAATGTTGCTAAAATGTTAAATTATAAAGGTTTTCTTGATAAAAACCTCTAAAAATGACACATCCACACAAAAAAATAGACTTTCGGTCCCAGAGGTCAAATCATGTTTATTATATGTTTTTTGGGTCGCTGAATCTGATTCCAGGTCCATTTAACCCCATCACCTCAGGATTTTTCATAACATCAAAAAACTGATATTCTAGACAATTAAGCCATATAACCTTAAGCCTCGTTGCACACTAGCCGGACCGGCTAACCGGATCCGGCTGGCTCTTTCAGCCTCGTTGCACACTAGCCGGACTGGCTAACCGGACCCGGCTATCCGGATCCGGCTGGCTCTTTCACAAGTAAATTAATTTTCAAACCGGTTTGGCCGATATTAGTCTCAGTTGCATTTTTATCACGACAAGAGATGAATCGTAGACGTATTGCAATTATGTGGCTTGGCTATTGCCGATGTCGCAATAAAAAAAAAACAAAAAATATGAAAAATATCCAAAAAATATGAAAAGGCTACAGTTTTCTCCGAATGGACAGGTCTGGATTCAAGAAGTGATATAACGAATGCTATATCTACTTCTAGCGAACAAACATTCGCCGGTTCCGGCATGTGTGCAACGGGTGTAAGACTCAAGCTAAATCCATTTAACTAAATCTCATAAACATTTAACCCAATGATATCCCAACCTAATAAGCCTATGAACCCAAACCCCAATAACCCTATAACCCATAACCAAGGGAATATATCATAGGTAATCTGTATTTTCACATATTCGAGGATTCCTTGAAAACCCAAGTACTCAAACCCAAAAAAAAACAATAACCCTATAACCCCATAACCCCGTAACTTCATAATGCCATAACCCCGTAACTAATAAATCATAGGCAATCCGTATTATGGCTAAACGTTAACGTGGTTGAGGATTTCTTAGAAACCTGTGCATTAAAGTCATTCTAGTAATATTATTTTTTGGGTTTTCTACTGTTATCCTTTGGATTTTCATTTTCATTTAATCTAGTCAAGAGAGAGTTTTATTGATTAATTTATAGTACGGTCTATCCTACAAATTTTTTTTTTCAAAAGCTCTTATGGGAGCTATATGATATACGAAATCCGATCGCGCAACCATCTCGTGGTGTACATGGGGTAATGCTAATGCCAACAGTCCTACCAATTACAGTTATAAAAAAAACTAGATCGACTGTAACACTCGGTTCTTTGGCGAATGAGATCAAAGTACAAGGTAATGAAGTTGTAGTTAGGGAATCGTGGGGTTATGAATTGTAGGGTCATGGAGGTTTTGGGGTTTGAGTGCATAGGTCTTTTAGAAATCCTCAACCACGTTAACGTTTGGCCATAATACAGATTGCCTATGATTTATTAGTTGTGGGGTTATGAAGTTACGGGGTTATGGGGTTATAGGGTTATGGGATTTTTCTTGGGTTTGAGTCCTCAGCTATGTGATGTTTTGCAATAATACGATTGCCTATGATTTATTCCCTTGGTTATGGGGTTATGGGGTTGTTGGGATTTGGGTTCATGGGTTTATTAGGTTGGGATATCATTGGGTTAAATGCTTTTGGGATTTGGTTAATTGAATTTAGCCTTGGAAGCTTGAGTCTTATGGTTATATGGTTTAATTGTTCAGAATATCGTTTTTTTTTTTGAGGTTATGAAAAATCCTGAGGTGATCGGGTTAAATGAACCGCGGATTCGAATTCAGCAATCCAAATAAAATTATGATAAACATGGTCTGACCCCTGGGCCCGAAAGTCGATTTTTTGGTGTGGCTGTGTTATAGATGTTGTTTTACTATCTGTTTTCCATATTTTCTCCATATCTTGTTGCCTTCTAAACTGATACGCCTATGGATTTTCGATCTCCACACTCTTCACCCTCTTTACTAGTCCGAGAGCTAGCGATGAGTCACTCTCCCAATTGCCCCCCAATTTTATATTTTCAATTTTTTGTAGAAATCGTCTACGTAAAATTAATTTTCATAGTTTTCTACATAATAAAGGCATTTTCGGTCGAAACTGGTAAAGCGATTAACTGAGGTTAAAAACCAATTAAGAATCCATTAGAAACGAACTACTATAAGAAATACTTATTTAACTCATGTAAAAGCTGTATGTCTTTTCACCCATTCTAAATTTTATTGGGCACGATTTCCAAAGCGTAAAATTTCTAGGTATCTACGTCACTGTTTATTACACACAGCTAGCGTATCGTGAAGGGTCTATGCAGACTGAAAACTATGCCCGCCTTACGATTTCCGCTCATCTGAATTTGCTGGTATTATGCCGTGCTAAAGCTGAGATAAAAAAATATTCTAAGAGTATCTACGTCGCGATCTAGAGGTTGTTTGCCACCTTGTACATACCTCTTCTATAACGAGTTGATTATAATAATATGATAATATAAATAAGAAATAACAAACTAATTATTATGAAGACGAGGTTCACAGTATGCCTGGTAACGTCCTTAATTACAACTTGCGCGGAACATTCCTGTTGTTACACAGATTAATTGTCGATGTTTTAACTTTCTCAATGCCACATCGGCTTTTACGTGATTTAATTGCCTCCCATAGTGGGAGAATTGTCGTATGTGAACCGCGAGATTATTTTAATGCTACCTGTTGCCCGCAAATATATAGGGTGAGCCCATTTAGACATATTTGGACTGGAAAGTTTTTCGTGTTATTCGGGAAATTCTTATAATTTCTTCAACCTTTTTTTTTTTACGTATAAATATATAATATAAACGTATTTTATCAAATTTAGTGTTGACAGAAAAATTAATTTTAATCAAAAGGTTTCATATTAACATGAGTCGTAGATCGTTTTGTTTTCGAAATATCTCTGAGGATGTTTGATACAGACTAATGAAACCTGGACCACTGATTTAAGTACATCAAAAACAAAAATACCTCATTTTATCCACAAAAATAGTATATGAGAATTTTTCGTTAGAAATACATACAATATTAAATATGTACAACATGTGTCAAATTTCAAAAAATCATTGGCGTAGAAATTTTAGATAGAAAATAAAAAAAAAATTATTTTAATTTAGAGTAAACTGATCGTAATGTTGGAAGTTTCACTTTCACGACCTTCTATTCAAAATGTTTTCAAATATTTTCTTAATTTTCATATTACCACTTTTTAAAGTTATCATAAGCGGGTTCATTTCAACCATAAACATGAAATAAAAGTGGTAAATGTAAAAAATGTGTACACCTTTTAACAATACTTACCTTCTCCGAAGAAGTATTGTTTATACACAGTCTTGAAAAGTTTTTGCTCAGTAGCGCACGTGATAATTTTTCGGTTATAATCCAAAATTATTTATTTAAATAATACCCTACTTAAATATATTTTGACTTTTTAAATTGGAAAAGTTTAGCAATGGAAACCATTAAATAGATGCTGAACGTTTTCATTTTATTCTTTTTTTTAAAGACGTGACGGAGACCAACTTATATGTTCTGTATAGGTAGTAATAATATTATTTTTCGATTTTTTTTTGGGTACAAAGAGATATATGCGGGTCATTGAAACATTATTATATCCCTGAAACTTATAAAATTGAGAGCCATTGTGGCATATCCAGAATTATTTAGTTGCCGTGAGAAATTATAAGTCTTGCAAAAATTCACCTTGGACTCACGAGAGGGTAATTGACCATAAAATTATTATGAAATCGAGTTGTTTGCTACGTGCGGTACTATTTGAATGCATGTAATTAAAAAAAATTATTTGAATAAACCAATTTTAAATAAATGCGGCTGCAATACCCGTGAATGTATACAACCAGGAAAACAATGCAACGAAGCTGTGTGAAAGTATAACTGGTTGCATACAGCTAAAATATAAATAATTGGTATATACCGGGTGATGAAAGCGAATGGACTATATTTCATGGGTATCTAGTACAGTTTTGCAAAGTACTGTTTCTGTTTTTTTCTTATTTAGTGTATACAGGGTGTCTCATAATTAGCTGCCAACCCTGAACAGGCCGATTCTATGATCAAAACTAAGTAAAAAAGTTCATATGAACATGGGTCCGGAAATGCTTCCTAAGGGCACAGGGACCCATTGAAGAGGGAGGAATGGAAATCATTTTTTTGCAATATCTCTCAATCGCGTTGTGATAAATGAATGAAATTTGGTATACACAGCTAAATTTTGATGAGCAATTTGATGGACTAATCCATTTATTTCCACAAGGTCCATTGGGGTGGGTACGGGGGGGCCCTCGGTACTTTGCGTGTGTAACTTTTTCATCTTTGACTTTTTAACAAATTGGACAGCAAATTCCGTTTTCCCGAACTGTTTTACGCTAACATTTTTTTTTGTTTAAATTACTATGAAATTGACCAAAGTGGGATTAATTAAATCAATTAAATTTGATTTATCATAGGCTTATTATTTTTTCATTTTTCCACTAGTGAAATAAAGTTACTCTATTCCACTAGTGGATAAAGTATCACTTTTCATGTGTGGATAAAAGTCCGATTATAAGATGATTGTGGATAAAAATATTTAATTTTAAACTGCCAACAATTAAATTTACTTCGAAAATAGAGAACCAGAATACATTACTCTTTCTAATTTTAGTTTTAAAAAATTACAATTCTTTAGAAACAAACGTTTATAACAAACTAACGTACGCTAACAAATATCTCAATTTTAATTCAACACGAAATACTTTTTTTTTAAATAAAACTTCTGAAAGATCGATGGAATAAAATAATTGAAAAAAGACTCCCATAAATGTGTTTTAATTCAATTCCAACATATCCAGTGAATTTTTTCGGTCATTTATACTCTCACCGCTCTGTGATTGTAATTTTATACCCTACCTCCATAACTTCAATAGGGGTCGCAGCATTACCATTCAAATAATTTTTTTTATTAATAATATGCGGGTATATTATTCAAGGTTTATTAACATTTATTACAACATAGAAACTAAACGAAATAAGTTAAATAAAAACGACGTATATATCTACATTTGTTCAGTTTGGGAATATGTACAGAAAAGATACAAAAAAGTGTGTATTATAGAGGATTGTGAAGTTGGATGAAAAAATAATATTGTCGTTATAATAAAATTGTTAACGATGTTCAAATTCATTCCGTTTATGTGAAAAATATATTAACTAAAAATTGTTTGTCCATAGGTGTAGCTATAAGCTTTTAAATAGGGTAAAGATTCTTACAAAATATTTAAAAATAGGTTTACAAAATCTTAACCGATGTAGAACTACTAATAAAAAATAGGTTAAAAATATAAATATATGAATGTTCTGCTCAGAAATAAACCCCTTCAGCTTGTTTCATAACGACGCCTATGGCTTGGCTAAATTAAAGCTTTAAAAATCCAATTCGGGAGATTTAATGTAGAGCCCTTAACAATGCTAATTGACGTTAAGCTGATTGAATTATGAATAATTTTTTAACAATTTTATAATAACTTTTTTAACGACGGGATATTACAAGATAAAATACCCTCTTCTTCCAGAGCCGTACTAATTTATTTTAGTATTTTTACGCATTTCTAATATCAAAAATATTTTGAACAACGTTGGAAATTTTCTACTCTTTATCCAATTCAACCATTTTGACTTTGTCGTACCCGTTTTCGTATAAACTAACAGATCACTCGCCACAAGAGTTCAACAAAATTATTTCCGTACGAAAACCGCAAGTACAACCGGCACTGTTGCGGCAAGGAAGAGGTTAGTCTTGATCATACCAGCGGCGTTGCATTGGTCGGACTCGCAGGTTCCACAGAACTCGAATTCTTTGTTTTTGTCCTTGAGCTCCTCAGGACACTCCCCGGATTTCAAGGTCTTCTGAACCATCCTGCATCCCCTGGTCACTTCAGGAATTCCATGGGCACCTAGAAAATAACCGTTATACTAAGTGTTATTGTGGCTCGTATACAACCATATATCTATTAGAAATATATGGGCAGTTTCCCCACTTTTATTAACAAATAAATGAAACCAATATACTCTCTCTGTCTTTCTCTCTCGTTGTACGATATCAAGATACCAATATCCTGGTGACATTGAATTTGACTTTGACCTTAAGTTTCAAGATCAAATTAAAGTCAACTTGAAAAGGTTAAATGAAACACTTTGTTTCAGTGTCAGCAATCGATGGAGCGCCAAATTTTACTTGTAGGATTCGAATGACAATTTAAATGGTGACCTTCGATTTGGCCTTCATCGCAAGTTGCAAGGTCAAACTAAGGTCAATTTAATATCAAATGGAATACGCAATTCGTTATGCCTTCCATCGATACAGTGTTAAATATTGTGTCGGACTTTGGGGTCAGAGATTATTTCTAGTATGTCCTTGCAGTTTATTTGAAGGTCAATCTCTGATTACCTGTTAGGTTAAATCCAAGGTGGTCATCTAATAAGTTTTCAAAGTCCTACAAATTTTCCTTGAAGCAAATTTGTCGAGATATTCAGAGAAAAATTAGTTTGACCTTATAACTTATAAGGACACGAAACAAAATTTTCTGATCCCATAGTCGGACAGAAATTGGTGCTCTCGATTTCTGGTATAAAAAATAGGGTGTTGCATAATATTTTTAATTTGACCTTGGTCCGACCTTGAAATTTTAAGTGAAGGTCAAATTTTTAATAGGTCTCTATTCTGAAGTGTTATTGGAGGGTTAGGATCTTTGGGACATCCTGTATATTTAGTATGAATTACGAGTATTTCCTGTTGTTTTTGGGAAAGAATATATGTTCAGTTAATTTTTGAAATGTAAATAAATTGGGAAGGACTTTTTTTATGAGGAATGATATTTTCTCAAAGTGTTTCCTCTGCAGCACGTAATCGTGAGACACACTGTATGTACACATTCAAGAACCACCCTGTATAGTTCGGAAATGACCTCGGTTTACCCCCATCTCGCCTATTTTCCGAGATGCAGACGAATACCCATGAAAAGCAATCGCAGTAGATTCAGGCATGGCAAATAATTCTAATAGACGTTTCTTACCCTTGTAGACGGTCTTCAGGCATACGTTCTTCTGGTTGTAGCTGGAGGTGTGCATGTCATCGCAGATCTCTACGTGTGGGTCGGTCCTTACAGGATGCACCTGTCTGTTACCGTAGTTGGCTGTGTCAAAGTACCTCCTGTTTATCTCGATCCTAGTTATATTGAAGTAGTCCCTGCAGGTGACGTCATACGCAGAGGAACATTTCCAACACTGCAGGCCGTGTGCTGAAAATCAAGCAACTGTGAACTACGTCATATTTACGAGTGTGACAAGCAAAAAGTTATTTTTTTTTCCAATAATTAAATTTTTTTAGACACTATTACGCTATTATTTTTTATTATTTAAAAAATGATGGGAGATTATTTATTTACGAATATAGAAAAGAAAAAAAAAATCTAGTAGAACTTGTCTAAATACCAACTAAGGACAACACGTATGTACAGTGAGCGGCAAAAGTATAGATATAGAATATATTTATTTAAAAATAGATGTTCGTTATTTGAAAAATCGCTCGGACCCGTCGAATTATATTTTTAGTTGCACATTTTCTGAAGCAATTTTCATTTATACAGGGTGGTCCAAAAAAAAGTTATGAAATTTAGGCCAACATTTTTAAATGGAAACCCCACTTTTTTGTATTTTTATTCAATTCTCCATGGAATTCTGATAATTTTTTATGTAACATAACCTATACTTATCTTTAACCGTTTTCGAGATAATGGCGTTTGAATATAGAATGAGGAAAATTTTCAAAAATTACCCTGAGATTTACCCTGCTGGTTTTAAAGTAAAACCACGTTTACTTTTCCATCTTAGATTTGTGTGGTTCACAGAAAGTTGCTTCAAATCAGAAAAATCCATAAGAAATAAGTGGTTCGGTGCTAAAAATTTGCAAAATAACCTGGCTCGTAATTTAAATAGTGACATTTAACAAAATCATATTTTATACAATAAAATTATGCGTTTTTAATTAAATTATACCTAAATACCTCACTTATATGTTTTACATTCAATGATCAAAATAAATCAACGAAGGTGATAGATCTGATAAATTTTTATGTTTTTTTTTATTTCTGATGACACGGAGACAGTTCCGTATTGATAATCTATCAAAATCTAATAACAATTTTTTCGACGTACTGTTTCTGTAAATAGTCAGTACTAAGAAACAAAAATCGTAAATATTAAGAATATTTTTTTATCGATTGCTGCATAATTCATGGTATATTTTAAAATAAAATTATAAGGCTGATTAAATAGGTTATCTGCGTTATGTTTTTATGCGATAATTTAAAATTTTACTTTTAAATTCGATCGTCTTCGCTTTCACGAAACGAAGATGACTGGTTATGTAAGTTATTATTAAATAAAAATAAGTAGTTAAAACAATTTTCCACGCCAATACTTTTTAAATACAGCTTACGCTTCCAAAGAACTATTTTAATTGAATGTTTCTATTATTTTATAAGCAAACTAAATTGTATTTGTCCAGTGCCTTTACTAAAATTTCACGTACAATTAATTGGTATTTTATTAAATATTCGTAACTTGTTAGCCTTTCCCTGGTCGAGTATTTTCTGAAGCACGTCCCTGGAAAATATTAATTTCGATGCACTGTCCGTAGTAATTTAAATGTACCCATTGATGACTGGACACTTAGATCATTTAATAATGACCACCCACGTGCGTTATTATGGTAAACCTAGTTGTTTTTTATTTAAAAAATTAGCATATCCTAAGTCACCGATGTTGTGGTCAAACATGAAATAATTGGCGTAATAATATCGATGATACAACCAAGAACGTAAACATAATTAAAGGAACCTGATTTACATTGTTTTTGTTGTTAATGTAACAGGTCAGGTGCTGGAAATAAGGAAAAACATACAGTGTTGTATATAACCGACATAGAATAATAGGACGACCATCTGGGTTATCGGATTTAGCACATCTTGACCTTAGACCTTTCCTTAATTAATACGAATAAAGTTTTAGGAACGTTGAACACTTCCTCGCCATGAGCGCCGTTAACACCGAGTCCAAGAGGGTAAAGGGGCACAATAAAATATTAAAATATTTATTTGATCTCCTACTAAGTCTAAGGTCCGTGAGTAAATCGTACATGGCCAGGGCCGGATTCAGGACATCGCACTAATATTGCACATGTAATGAAATGATAAACGATATCTTTTAATCAGCGATTATGTAATATATAGAATGACTGGGGTAAAAATATCTCACTGGACATACAGTGTTCACTTGTTGTTCACAGGATTAGAAAGAATTAGCAAGAGTTCATTAGGAAAATGTTCGTTATCGTCGCTAAAAGTTCAGTTTCAATGACCAAATGAACATTAATTGGTTTACAGAGGAAACGATTGCACATTTAAAATATTTGAAACGAAATCATGTTTACAAAAAATAATTTTATGTAATTTTTTCTTATTCCAATGACGTCCTTAGAACCACAAAAAATCGCGATTATTTTCTGTGTATTTTTCTGTGTAATGGCACTGGTTTTACACCAACCAGCCAGTTCGATTTTTTTCTATTTTCTGAATTACGATATACAGGCTTTTACAAACTCGCTTCTCACTACAGGGATCTGGGAAACGGTAAGGGATACGGACAAGCTTAAATGGGGGAAAAGTTGCATAATCATGGAACCAACCTCTACAAAATCAAGGCTAACATGATTAGTTTTCGAAATATTTGAAAAAAATCGAAATTTTGAAAATCCGTTTTTGTTTCATTTCAGATTTGTGGGTGATATTGAAAAAATAAGAACACTTTCCCAAGGCAACTTTTGCCGTCTATCGAATGGCATAATCATTTTTATATGTAACGTTTTGTCTCTCCAGGACCATTATCAACTTCATTTTTTTAAGTACGACCCTGGAAATTTTAATACATAGAGGGCAAAAAGTTGCCTTGGGAAAGTATTCTTATTTTTTCAATATCACCCACAAAGCTGAAATGAAACAAAAACGGATTTTCAAAATTTCGATTTTCTTCAAATATTTCGAAAACTAATCATGTTAGCCTTGATTTTTTAGAGGCATAATGTTGGTCCTCTGATTATGCAACTTTGCCTCCATTTAAGCTGGTTCGTATCTCTTACCGTTTCCGAGATCCCTGTAGTGAGAAGCGAATTTGTAACAGCCGGTATAGGCATCTTTTCCCTAATAACTTTGTTTTCTTTGCTGAATACTTAAATTATCTGTGACTCATTAACCTCATTAATTTATTCAGGTTAAGTAAAGGAATAACAAATTTAAAACTTAAATTTTTTAATATTTCGGTCAAAACTAGTATTAACTGATGATAAATGCAAATACATTTCGGCTTATGGAAATTGAGCCCAAACACTACACTACATTACATGTACAATTTTTGCTTAGCGCTAGATATGACCATTAGACTTCGTATTTATAGTGTCTTGAAATTTCAGAAGGATTTTTAACTTATTTATTATGCATAGTTAAGTCAAAAACGTTTCGATAAAATGTTAGATACGCCTATTAACAACAATTACTCTTTGTTTTGCCCCTAGTCCTAGATAGTCTCTAGTTCAACTGTTGCATTTCAAACTTATCTATAAAAAAGACCCGGTATATTTACCTAAATGCTGTTGTTGTGAACAAAATTAACTTTGTACAGATACATATGTCTATTTTTCATCAGATGTGAAAACAAAGTCCGAACCTGGAATGTACGAATTACTCACGAACCTTAAAGCAAAACAAAGTTTTTATGGTCATACTTTATTGAGAAAAAGTGAAAACGGGAATAAATAATTTTAACAAAACAATAAACTTTTCTAGTAAAAAATGCTGTATTTCTAAATGACAGCAAAAAAACCGTCAACTTAAGGGGGGGGGGGGATTTGTTCCCATCCCACCGTGACCTCAAAGGGGTATAAAATAAAATACTTATTTGAAATAATTAAACAACTGTATTACAAATTTTACTCGTACATATAAAAAGTTATGGGATGGTCAAGGGGGTAGAGCTCCCAAAGAAACAACATTCTGTATGTCATATATGTGAAAAGTAATTAGACTTGGAATGAATAAAAATGAGTTAAAACAGAAGTGGAACAAACCAAGGAGTGTCGTTGACTTGTACATTTCCTGAATGTCCGAAAATGGTCAGATAGTCGTTTATGCAAAAATATACTGAGTATTTTTTTCAGTTCGTTACCTACATGTTTAAATTCTGCAGGAGCTTTTTGTAAATATTATATTGATGACTAAGTACGAAGTAAGGAGCACAGGTTTGTCTGTATATTTGTGGCTTTGGACTTGCCAATTAGTCGGAGCGTTTTTTTATTTGGATTTCGTCCGAATTTCTGTAAAATCTGTTGGAATTGTTTTTTTTATATTTTCAATTATTTACAGTCGGTTTGTGTGTATACAAAAGTGGTGACAGACATATAATTAACTGGCACTTAAATTCTCTCGACAGTTGAAAAAAAACGGCCCTCATTTTACGTTTTGTTTTTTTCAATTTTATTTCATTTTTCCCACAGCTATATTTATTGTAACAAATTTTTCTTGTTTCATCAAATCAACTTGTAGAATATTTCTACTATTTTCATTCCTAACCACCAAAATTCATTTCAGTATGTTTATAAAATCGAATACTTTTGAAGGTGGTTTGAATATGGTGTTCCGCAGGGTCTGGTTTTGGGTCCTTTACATTTTTAATTTATGTTAATGATCTACTTAACATTTTTGATAATTATGTTTCTAAAAAAGTTTCTTTTTACAGCTACTTTGCCTTCTTCGAAGTTTGGTGAAAAAATTTTTCTTACCAATTTTAAAAATCTGGTATCACAGCCTGATTTATCTGCGTAGGATATACGCTATTATAGTATACATGTTTTTTTTGCTCTCCGACGAGAAGCAAGTCTGTAAATGTTATGTATGGACGGATTAGAACTCAAGAGACGTTTGCAAAAAAAATACTTTATTGATTTCAATATTCTCACTGTTCCAAATTTTTATTAAATATTTCAGTGCCTTCTTTATATTAAAAAACAATTTGCATAATTTTTGCAGTACAAACCAGTTCTTGTAATACTAAAAGGAAACATGATTTTTACAATAGATTTTTTACTCATAAAAAAAAACTGAAAAAGGAACATATTATTTCGGAATACAATTTTTTAATATATTATCTCCACAAGTAACAAATTTAAACAGTAAAATTAAAACATTTTTATTAAAATGTGCTTGTTACACTTCTAATAAATTTTTAAATACAAATTTTATAAATGAACCTTCATTTTTAGCCTTTTATTGTTGTTCAAAGATGTAGTTTGTCTTTATTTTATTTATTTATATCTTTATTATTTGTATTTTTTTTACTGGATTACTATTTTTTACTTTCGACGTGGTAAACACTTTTGTGAGAATTTGAAATAAATAAATAATTTCGCAAGTTCTTTAAGATAATGTACGATGTCATTTGATGATAATTCATAAAACATGAGATTAAATTTTTATACTTTTCACAGCTATTGAAACATTGTTTTTTTTTATTAAATTATTTTAACCCTAATTTTATTTTTATATTTTTAATAGTGAAATGAGAACCTTGTACAACATTTGGAAACGTTAATTCTGTAAAATATTATAAAAAAACTGCTTGGAACGCACTATAGGAACTTTCAAAACAGTTTAAAGTTCATCCAGGTTATGCCGAAACAAACTATAGCTGTACTCACCGTTTTGCGCAAGGGCAAAAAATATTCCGAAAGCTAAAACCAAGCATGCTCCACGATACATATTGCACAGTTCACCTCTCGAAAAACAAACAACTGAAATGAACTCGAACCCGACTGTTCTTCGTTTGGGTTTTCAGATAGGAATAATTCCGTTTTCTCATGCTAGATTTAAGAATTGAGATGCGGCGCCTGAAGCCCCCCCACCTTCGAAATCTGATGGTGTGGTCGTTCGAAAACACCCACTGTAATGAATTACCGCGTTTTATGCATTGATCATTATAAATATACAGGGTGTTTGAAATTACTTTGTTACATTTTCCATAAATAACAAACAAATTAAAATATGTAATCCTCATTAGTATCTATAATTTAAACGATCCCCAGGCATTTTTGTTTAAATTTTCAGCAAAAACTATTACACACACACGCAATAATAATTTGACAACTAACTTGACAAATGTCATGTTATTTCAATTGTTTTTGGTCAATTTGACAACAATGATGAATGAAAATTCTTATAGTCAGATAGACAGCCTGATTCTACTTTTTTACGTGGATTCTACAGTCATTTTCCAAAGTATCTTTTCTGGTGTAATTCTCATTCTGCGAAATGCACAATTGTGCCACAGAACTAGAATACCTGCCTTGAGATGACCTTGAATGACCTCGAGGATGCATGCAAAGTAAAAATAAACACCGGATTCGGATTCAGCGACCTCAAAAACATGTCCATGGATTTTTTCAGATTTGTGAAAGGTATTTTGACCATTTGACCTTCAAATTACCTTGAAATGAGGTCGACTGACCTCAGATTCAAATTCAGGGTCCTCGAAAACATACGTATGAATTTTTTCAGATTTTTCGGATGGTACTTAGCATTTTTGTCTCAAAAACCCATCAAATGACCTTGAGATGACCTTGAACCACCTCGAGGATGCATGCAAAGTAAAAATAAACAACGGATTCGGATTCAGCGACCTCAAAAACATGTCCATGAATTTTTTCAGATTTTTGGAAGGTCTTTTGACCGTTTGACCCTCAACCCCCTTGAACTTGACGTGATGGAGCCTAACCGACCCACTCGTCGTAATCAGCGACCCCAAAAACCCTAGGTACCATCTTCGATTCCGGTATAGATAAAATGTTGACCTGTGTTATTAAAAAATATCTAAGCAATTTTTGTTACATATTCTGATTCTACAAAATTTTTTTTTATTCCCCCTAATCCAATCCCAATTATTCGCCCTGTACACAGTTTTCAAAAGTTAACAGCAGCTTGAAGGAACCACCTCTTGAGTTTCTCAAGACCATCTCTGTAAGGGCCTGAATGAAATAAAAGTCCGTTAATAGATCTATTGAGACTTTTTAACGTCACAATGATGCATTTAGTGGACAATAGGCCATGCAGTTGGTAATTATGATAATCGAGGGGAGTATACGAGTACGGGGGGGGGGGGGCATAACCTAAGGTTAAGTGTTTAATTAATTAATTAGTGGTAGGGTGTATAAGTAATTAACCTTTGTGATTTACAAGTGTTAAGGAACTAACAACTTTTGCAATGAACTGTTGATGCAATGGATGCATCGCGATGTTTTTCATTAACACATAATTTACGATACTGGCGTTGTACAGGATGTCCAAGTTTTAAACCGAAACAGGTGATAGAAAGTTTAATTTTTTTATTTAATTAGGTACTTTTTCCACGCACTGAAATGAATTTTGTTGTTGCTCTTAAAAGTTTATATTAAAATTATGAAGATAAAGATGTTTCATAGTTTCAAATGGATTTCAAAATTCATATGGAAGCCTACGAAAAGACCTTTATAAAAAAAATAATATTATGTTTCAAAAAAAGGTGGTGGTTTTTATCGTTCACCTAACTTCCAACGGACAATTGACAGGTAATTTTGGGACATCCTGTATAATATACCTATATTAATATTTGTACTGCTATAACTAGCCCAACCGGAAAAAGACGTATGCATTAATAATTCTTGAAGAATCAAATTATAAACTGGGGTTATTAAAAAAATCTCAGAAAAATGACCTTCAAATAATCTTGAACAAGACCTAACTTCGTCAAACGGACACCGGATTCGGATTCAGCGACCTTAAAAACGTGTGGTATGGTGGTCTAGCCTATCACACTTTGAATTTTTTTTTTTGATGTCGATTAATTTATCGACCAAATTGTGAGGGAACAACTAATCATCCCGAACTAAAAATTTATAGTGCAAAATACTCTTATTCTTCAATGAGGGATCTATTCTTATAATTTTGTAATTTAAAGTGACATCACCACGTATATGAGTAGAAGAAAAACTACAAATACCCATACATCTTACAAACTCCTTGAATGAATCATAGGAGGCGGATAGTGTTTGTCTCATATAATTAATGCCAATTTCCAGGATAATACGTGCTGCAAAAATTGGTTGCTAATCATAGGCGTAGCACAAAGTAGGTTGTTTGGTTGGTGTATTGCTTTAGAGGAAAATATTTGTACAAAACGTGAAAAGGAAACAAAAATCTATGTATTCAAGAATTTTTCATCTACGCCACTGTCTAACGTTGTTGATGTGTGTAATTTTAGAGGTGTTTTAATATTATTTGTGGAAAAATCCTCCACGCAAACTGTTCACGTGTGGATGACATAATTAGTATAAAATACTGATTTAATATTAATGATTTAGTATCAAAAACAAGTCGTGTACAGAAAATGGTCATACGAATATGATAAAATTACAATTGAGATAAATATATGGTCGTTAAAATGAAATGATAGCGAGATTTGGAAGTCGATTTTCCGACAAAATAACATTTTTTGTAGGCAGTTGAGATGGTCTTAAATGGAAATTTAAGGATATTTAAAGATCAAAATAAATGACGAATATAAAATTTGAGTAAACAGTTACACAGAAATTTGAAATAAATAACTACAAAAAACTTTTGGAATAAACAAGTACAAAAAATATATTGCTCTAGTTTATACATTCTACAGGGTGTCCGCAAATTTCACCGACAACGTTTGACTGCATATTCACGACGATAAATAAATACGATCTACAAAAAAGTTAACAAAAGTTAAATAAAAATGTTTGGTTTTTGAGTTGCAATCGCGTTAAAATTTTGCATATATGTTTGGAGTATTATGGCGTATTATTTCTTAAAGCTTTAGTCAGATCGATGACTAAAAAATAGGACCACTGTAAAAGTTTTGACCGCTAAAAGAGAGAGGTTAAATAAATGAGCCAAATTATTCGATCGGTAAAAGGGTTATGAAGCTATTAATTAAATTAGTTTTATTTTTGACAACTTTGAAGGCCTGTAACTCAAAAACCAAAAAGTTTTTAATTAACCTTTTTTTTTCGTAGATCGTATTTGTTTATCGTCGTGAATATGCAATCAAAAGTTGTCGGTGAAATTTGCGGACACCCTGTACATATTTTGTTTCAATGATTTGAATTCTGAAAAATTTTTTTTTGTGTTTAAACATGAATTTTATAGCAGTTGCTGCATTTGGTCTAACCGTTTGTGAAATATAGGATAGCATATTGTGAAATATATACAGGGTGTTTTTAAATAAGTGCGAAATAATTTAGGGGGTGGTTGCCAAAGTTATTTTGTGAAAAAAAGTTCATGTAAACGTAGATCGAAATAGGATTCGTTTCCGAGATACAGTGTTTAAATTTTAATTTTTTATTTATTTTTATTAATTTTAAGTGTAAGACTCGAAATTTAAAAAAGGCTTTGGAAGGATAAATGTGCATTTTTTGGGGTGATCCATACTTCTACTTGCACCAGCGGCATGACATTAATGATATGCTTTTACAAAAATTTGCGACCATTCTATAATAGTTTCGAAAAATTTTGCGGTGTTGCCAGATTTATTTAAAATATTAAAATATTCATTTTTGAGGTTGTTTTTGAAATTTTACCTTATATCTTTGAAGAACCAAAAAAATACTCTATTTACACAGCTTAAAATTTAAAATAGCGCCTATAAGAAAAAAATAAAGTTGATGATGGTTTTCCGTAACCGAAACGTCGCAATGAAAATCTAAATATACTGTGAAGTTCCTCGGAAAAACATGTTGTGCAAACGTGTTTTCACATTTTAAAAATTCCTCTAAATAAAAAAGTTACAGACGATTTTCGAAAACGCCACATTTAATTTTTTTCAAAATATGTAACTGAAAAACCTGATAATTAACCATTTTCTTATTTCTTATAGTTTCTAAGATATCAACACATGCATCACCAAAATGGTCCACGCTGTATATATTTTTCTAAAATGAGCATGAAACAGATCTCAAAAAAACCAAAAGTATACAGTGTTCCGTTAGAAAAAAAACCTAACCTTGGTTTGCCACGCTTTTTGAGAATATTCTGTATTAAAGCTCAATTTCATCATATAAATCTTTATTTAAGAGTTATTCAAAAATTAAAAAGTTACGTTGACATTTATAATTTCAAATATTTTATATTTTAATCTTGTGGATTTTATTATACATCTTTAAAACAAGTTCTGTTAAATTAATACTTCTATATATATTTTGCAAGTATTACACAATAACCTCTGCTCGTTCGTAACATGTTGACTATTTTACCCTTAGGGCCATCGACATTTTAATTTTGGAAACTTTCTAAATATTATGACTGGTACAGGCATCTTTCACTGGCTATTTAATTAGTAACCAGATTATTGAAAGACATGTTTTCTGGCGATTTTTGATTAAAATGGAACTTGGCAGCGGTACCGAGTACACCTATTTCTTGCCTAAAAATAGTTTATTGCACAATTTTATTATTAAACAATAAATATAAACACAATTTAACCATAAACACGTGTGTTTATTGCTTAATATGCTTAATATTGATTAATCCGTTTCATTATATTATATTATTTCGGTGAACTGGAATAGAATACACTTACATCGTCCTCTTACACCTTTATGTACCTGTTTCCCACCACTAGAAGAGCCATTGGATCTGCAGAGATGGAATTACATTATTGCATAAAAAAATGATTGCCCAACCTCGTTCATTATAATCATAACTAGAGATAGCAATAATACATGTAATTCAATAGAAGAAACTGTTAAATTAACAATTAATTAATTAGTTACAAAAAAGATGTTGCAAAATTGGAATTGAAGATTTTATAATTATTAATAAACGGTACGCTAGAAGAAATAAGGAATGGTATTATAATTGTTGTTGTTTTTGTATTGGTTTGAGGTTAATCACTAATCGTTCTAATAACTTGTTACGGTTAGCAGGGTTTTACCACGACTTGCACACAGACGAGCCGGCGAAGCAAGAAGAGCGCCAGAAGAAAGGGCCCTAGCCGGCAGGGCCCAGCCAGGACAAAAGGAGTTCCCCCTCGATCCCAAATCATTGAGGCCAATTTCTAGCCATGGAATAATGGCGCGCCACGACTTGTAATAGTTTTAACAGATGATGTCTATTAGGTACCTCTTAAGAACACGATTAAATTTATGGATTATGGACGTTTTGGTTAATGTTTGAATATATACATATGTACATATTTTAATAGTATTTTAGTTATTTGTTTTTATAGAACAAAATACGTACGTATAATGTTTAGTGTTATGCAACCAACATGTTCCGTCAGTCTAAAGTTGGTTACCTAATAAAGGGGGAAAAATTTGAAATTTTAATACTTACATATTGCATCTTTTTATTTTATCTATAGTATATGTCCGCGGATTGAGTTTACAAGAGGACAAATGGACCAAAAAGTGAAAGATACGAAAAAGGCACTCTTGATAAAAATTTTAAAGCTTTAAAGGAGTCACGTTATCAAAAATTTATTTTTTTTATACAGAGAACAAGGTACATGTACAAAACTAAAATACGTCTGATTCAAGTATAATTTTTAAATAATGCGAACATAATTATAACAACAATGAAGCTAAAAAAATAAACAAAGTAATATGGTGAAGATATCAATTTCAAAAGCACCACCCCGATATTGAACAGATTTTTCTAATTGCTTCGTTAGATATCTGAAGGAATTTCTGATTTATTATAAAAACCTTTTGCTCAGTAGATAGCATTTGGATGAGAACTATTTTACATTAAATAATTATTTCATTAAATAAAGACAATGACAAGTATGCCCTTCACTTTTCGATCCATTTGTTCTTTTGCAAACTCAATCCGCGGACATACTGTATATTATGAAGCCTTGTTTTGTTGATAATATATTAACTTTACAAATTCACTATTTCTGTCAAATAATGTATGCATTAAAATAGCTTTCGAGTTTTTTTTCTTGAAATTCTTAATAGGACACTTGATGTAAACAATTCTTTATAAAGTTTATATCGATCTATTCTGCTTATTCTATTTAAAAATTGCAAATAACAATCTCATTTCTTTAGTACTAGTAAGAGTTTGGAATGTCCCACTTTTACGATGCCTACGTTTTTTTTTTTCAATCATACTATTAGGTACAACTTACCGTTACAATAATTCTAAATCATTTTTAAATCAATTTATGTAATTTTGGAAAGTCAAGCCTTTGCTAGTAAAAATACAGGCTGTATAAGAGGGCCACTCCTATGTATCTCGCTAATACACGATGTACGTCAAAATTCTTTATATATTATTTTTGACATGCGTCGTATATTAAGCGAGGTTCATAGGACTGGCCCTTATAGTAGACAGTCTGTATATAGATGTCATTTATTGTTCTTAACAGTAGGTACAATGATATGAAAATTATAATTATCACCAAAATTTGAGTTTTAATTTTTTAGGATTACTATTTTGTAAATTAAATTTTATTTAATTGAATTTGTACCCACCTCATACCAAATGCAATTTTTTGTCAAGTTGCAATCGCAGGGTAATCCAAACAGTTGTAATGTATATTAAATTGGTACAAATATGGCTATTTAAGACCATACAATTTATAGTTTAAACTGTATTAGATACAAAAATATAGAAAGATAAGAAATTTTTTCGACGTAGTCAGTTATTCTTATTCTTTTTACATTTTTTGCTTATTTTTGTCTAAACGTTCATTTAAAGTTTGTGCACGTCCTCATGGACACCCTGTATAAGTAAAATTTAACGTTGTTTGGCATGCCACCAACATAATGAGCTGGTGTAAAGTTGGTTGCCTGGGAAGTGAAAAATAATTATTGAAAATTACTATTTTTTTTTATTTCATCTGTACAGAGCATTTTGTATTTTAATAATAAATTCAATAGATATTTTTTACCGAATAAATTTGTGATTTAACAAAGCTTCGGTGTTGTGATAGCCGAAACTAAACAATGTATCCATAAAAATAGCCGTCAAGGTTTTTTCCTCGGAATTCCTCAATAGGAAACTTGCTGTAAACAATTTTTTATAAACCCGTAACTACTTACTATGTTGGTTCTACATAAATAACGTCAATTTTTTGTTAGTTATTCTTATAGTCTCTCCTGTTCAAATAGGATGGAGAATATTTACAAAACGGGTCTAATAAAATAGACAAACAAAAATATTTTATCAATAATATGGTCTATATTTAATCACAATGTGATAAAATAACAATTTCTTGTGGCCAAAAGTAGTGGGTGTTCCAAAATTCATGCAAGAAGTAATTTTGATAGAAAACACAGGTTTTCCATTAAAAATTGTAAATTTTTTATTGATTCTTAAAGTATACAATATAGGGTTATGTATGGACTAGCATATCGGGTAAATAGACCCCACGGTTTTGCTGGCACATACGCACTCTTATCGAAATTTTCCATGATCGTTTTGCATAAATGCGGTTGAATTTCGTTGATACAGCTCTGAATTTCCTCCTTCACGTAGTGGGTGGTCGTGGTCTTGTCGGCATAAACCTTAGACTTAAAAAAAAACAAGAAAAGTCCAACGGCTTTAAATCGAGTGATCTGGGCGGCCAGTTCCGATCACCAAAACGGGAAATTACACGACCAGAAACTGACTTATGCAGTTATTGAATTGTTTCTCGGACTAATATGGCATGTGGCGCCGTCTTGTTGAAACTACATGTCATCTACATCCATTTCTTGCAATTTAGGTACAAAACTGGAGCACCATTAACTGTTATTGCATTTTTGATCCGATGATGCCCCCAACCCAAAATCCGCACCAAATAGTGATGTTGTGGATGCATTTGTTTCTCAACTCGTGGCGTCTTTTATCCCAAATGAGACAATTTTGTCGATTGATAAAGCCATTAAGATGAAAATGAGCCTCATCGCTGAAGATGATTTTGTTCGAAACATCAGCATCCACTTGTTTCATAATCCATTCAACGAGCTCTCTTCGTTCTGCGTGGTCGATAGGCTTCAGTTCTTGAGTTAATTGAAGTTTGTAAGCATGAAGACGCAAGTCTTTCGTGAGAATACGCTGTAGAGAACTTTTGGAAAATGTCCAAATCTTGACGAAGGTGCAGAAATGATGTTTCTGGACAGTCAGCAACACTCTCACGAACTGCTTCGATGTTTTGTGTTGATTGACTTGATGAAGGAGGACCACCAGTGTTTAAAATCACTAATTGACCCACTCTCCGTGAATTTTTCAATGAATCTCTTCACAATTCACAGTTGAAGTTAAATCAATATTCCGTCCATATTTTGTACGAAAATTGCCAACTGCAGCTGACAAACCTCCACTATTTTTAAAATACTGCCCAATAATGAAAACGCCTTGTTCTTTTGTGTAACGCTTTTTTTTAATAACCCTGAACCACAGCTTAATAATATACCTAAACTGTCAGCTGCCACGTTGCCTTTTTTTTCGTTGGCAACACTCTACTGCACCAATAGCGCAAAATTCAAATCTTGCGTAAATTTTGGGTCAACCAAAATTATTACAAGACTATAAAGGTAGGGATAAAATTTGTCTAATGAAAATTTTTAGAATCAGACATTCAAATCTCTGTTACAATAAGTCGCTTGGGTTTTTATAAATATGGCTATCGGTATTATAATATAGACAATAACAATATATATTGGTATCATTTATTTTCTTTAATTACTGTAAACAACGTGAAAAAAATAATATTTACATACCTATTTCAATTTTAATGGCTATATAGGTTATTATATCTTGTGTGACGTGGACTGTTTTTTTTTTTAACCTGGAGACCATATTTTTATATCATTGCAGATAACTATTTACTGTACAGGCTGTCCCACTTAACTTTCTCACTCCACTAAAATTATAATTTTTGAAAAAAACTAAATTGCAAATTGATAAATATAATCTAATTATTTAAAAATAAAAGTGTTTTAACTTTAAAAATTTATTGTGACCGTCCTAATCAACCGATTTCACTTTTTCAAAAACCATTTGAAAGGTTGAACGGTCTTTTCTTTGTGAAAAAATTTTCAAGTATCTAAATGCTTTATTTGAGGCTGTGCTACATTTTGAAAATTCGAAAATTTTTTTTTAAAATTTTTTTCAAAAAATTATTTTGCGAAAACTATCGGAATGATTTTAATGAAATTTGGTGTGTTGTTTTATTATACTCTAAAGTTTTTTTTACCAAAATTAGAATGCCCTCGGAGCAATTAAAATATTTTCAAAAATTATCCAAAAACTTATTATTATTTTGCATTTTTTCCGTCAATTATTGCTATTTTGCAATATCGGTAATAAATTTAAACATTTTTAATTTACAGCATATTGTGCAAAATTCAATTCTAAAACTTTTTTTCCTCTTCAATATTCTTCCAAAATGCATAGGTTCCAAGATATAAGTAAAACAAGATAAAATAGGTATTTTTTTAAATTTTTTAAACTTGCAATTTTGAAAATGTTCCGGACCTCGCCCAGATCTAGGGATCTACACTTTTATTATGTGAGTTGTATTGAAAGTATTCCAGCAAAAATTAGCTTGCTCCCTCTTACATCCAAGTGAGGTATTTCGACAGATCCGCTCTGGTCTAAACAGGTAGAAAATAATTAGTTTCCACAAAACGAACTAGAAGACTGTCAGAAATTCAATTAAATCAGTTGAAGGTAATAATCTGGCAACAAGACGGAGTTCCATGTCATAATACTGGAGAAGTTACCAACTTTTTAAACAACAATTTTACAGAGTGGATTGGTAGGCGAGGCACCACATTGTGGCCTTCTCGTAGTCTAGATCTTAGTCCACTGGATTTTTTCTTGTGGGGTTATTTAAAAAATAGAGTAGATGTAAATCAATTAATTGAAAGAAAAGATATGAATTATACATCCAGAGAAATGGGTCTCACAGAACAATTATTAAAATCATTTATATATTTCTTGTTCTGTTAATATTCATTACTCTTTCTATAATTTTGCCATTTGTTCGAACTGTTGTTTATGTTTTTATGTTTTCGTTTCCCGATATTTTACAATAAAACTGTCAAAAATAAGTGCCACATATGTTCAGAATAAAATTTTACATTTAAAAATGCAATAATTTACATGGTGTTTCATTAAAAAATAGTAAGTTGTATCCGTCACACCGACATTTAAATTTGAATTGTTTTTTGTTACTACAAACAGAAACTTACAAACATAAAAAACACTACGACTTTTATTTCAACAATATTTTTATATCTGCAAAACTAACCGAGATAAGTGAAGTGGGAAAGTTAAGTGGGACACCCTGTACATAGTAAGTATTTACATACATTCACAGGTGTGAAACTCAGTTTCATGTACCATATTCTCAATTATTTCGAAGAAAATCATTAGCAGTTGATTATGTTTATCAATATGTACTTACTTACTTGAAGATTTAGTAGCAGTTCGTATTCGTGACTTTTTGTTTCGGCAAGCTGAATTTATCACTATAGAAGCTAAATATTATGTACAATAACATATTAGTTTCTACAGTCATAAAAATAAGGGGAACATTGTTTATAGGGTTGTTAATTGTATAATTTTTACGTAAATTCACATTTAGTTAATTTGTTTATAAGGCCATAATTTGTAAACTATTCAACTTACCGATTTCCAGATTTCGAGTTATTAGACAGTGATAAGGAATGAGAGGATGCGATGCCAAAACGTTCTGGTAATAATAACGCAGTTTATAAATGGTTAATTCAAAAGTTATAAATAAACTTCTTCTGTTTATAACTTTTGATCTAATCAATATTTTATTGACGCTCGAGGGCTAGTTTTGTAGGTCTTTTGAAGACGAAAAAAAAAGTACTTTACTGTTTTCTCGTGGAAATGAACGGAAAAAAGTGACAATTAACCACCCTGTAAACAATCTTCCCCCCATTTTTATGACTGTAGAAACTAATATGTTATTGTACATAATATTTAGCATCTATAGTGATAAATTCAGCTTTCCGAAAAAAAAGTCGCGTCCAATTCTATATTACCTGGCCTATTCTATCTGGAATCATAAAACGTATACAATAGTGAAGATAAGGGGGAAAAGAAAACAACGGTAACTTGTTAACATTACATATACCTATATTGAAACAAATGAAAATACACTTTACACTTTGAAAACCTCCAAGTATTTAACGTAAAAAATAAACTCGATACTAATTATTAGGTAACGTACAAATATACATCATCACGACACTTCTATATATTGTATTACAAAAACGTGAGTACACCGATTTTACACCAATTTTTCCAAGCGAAACTAAATTCTTACAATCACTAAATACTATCTAGTGGCTACTAATAATTTTGTTGCCACTCTTTATCAATTTGGTAAACTAATAAATTTCCCTTACAGCTAAAAGTTCACTAGATTTAGTACTGGTTTAAGAATTACAACTGGAAAAAATGACTATCAATATTTTGCGCTTAGATATCTAGTATTGTTTAAAGAATATGTTATATGGAAATAAATAGTGATATTTATCGTCTTGTACCAGTAACTATTGGAAACCGAACAAAAACGATAATTATCACCATTTTATCAGAGGTTCTGTACCGCAGCAATTGATACAAACTGGTACAAGACGATAAATATGGCTATTTATTTCCATGTAACATATTCTTTAAACCGTATTAAATATATAAGAATCCGATGTTGCCAATTGCGTTTCTTATTTCGAATTTAGACATTTTTCCATCACTTAGGCCAAGAACTTGGGCATGAGCAAGGCCAAGAAGATGCCGGAAACGGCCACTAGGCTAAAATTGATCTTGGTAGCGGAGTTACAAAGATCCGAGTCGCACGTCTCGCAGACAACTTGCTCTCCATTTGCATTGTCGCACTTGTATTTCATATCTTTTTCCATCGAGACGCACTTCCTGGAGAACATCTCCTTCTGGGTGGTCTTATCTAGAAGAAGAGTGCAAAAAGCTATAATGTACGATTAGTTTCTTGGGTAGTTAGTAGGTCACGTGGAAGCTCGACTTGCATGTTAGTAATGTCGAATAAGCATGCATGATATACCAGCAGTTCTAGAAAGCATGTAAAAATCAACAAAATCTTAAATAAAAAAGGAAACAGGATGTTTTCTAAGTAATCTTTCAGTAGAAAACTTTGTATTAACATTAACATAATTAAAATTTGGCAAACCAGTGACGTGCGTATTTGTCAATGTACAGGATGTTAATTAAGTACGTTGACAAACTTTTAGGGATGGTTATTTGAGTGATTCTTCAAAGTGAGTTAAAAAAATCGTTAATAAACAATTTTAAAAAAGCAAAAAATAAGATTTTTTAATTTTTTTTTACTTTTTTTACTATAAGTTGTGAAAATCTTTATTTATTATTAACAAATAAAACTTTTGAAATATTTTTTTATTAAGTAAAGAACCAATTTGTTGTAAAAATAAGAATTATAATCATTATTATGTTAAAACCGACGAAAATCTAAAAAATATTGAAGTTTAACTGGTTATAACTCAGTCAATATTAGTCCAAAAACTTTTGAAAACGCATAATTTCGAAGGTAAACTCATCTAGTTTTTTTGTACAGCAATTTTCATTGCCTACTTCTACTAAGTCAAAAAAGTTAAAAGAAAATCAAAAATCGAATTTTTTGTTTTTTTTAATGGTTTATTAAAGATTTTTTGCATAAAATTTTTCTTTTAATTTTTTTAAATAAACCTTTTCGATGGAAAATTTAATTCTCTACAAAATTTTTCCTATGAACTATACCGAAATTTTGCTTCGTTTTCGTGCTATATTTAAAATACTGCAAAAGTGCATTTTCTCTCCTATCTTCAATTTCAACCCTCTGTTTTTTTCATTTTTAACTACCCTTCGAACAAGCCATGTGATGAAAATCCTCGAACGTCTTATTTCCTTTTTTGCAAAAAATGAGAATTAAAACGTATAAGGGTAAACGCGACAAAAATCGAAAAATTGGCTAATTGTAAGTTTGAGCGGCCATATTTCAATGTCAATTTTTATCCAAAAATACTTTACAACCTCTTATTTTGAAGGAAATTTTATCTACTTTTTTGCTATGAAGCAATGCCTATACCTATCTTTACTCAAAAAAAAACTAGTCAAAAAAGTAAAAAAATACAAAAATCGAATTTTTTTCAAATTGTTTATTAACGATTTTTTGCATAAAATTTTCCTCTTAAATTTTTTAAATAAGCCATTTCGATGGGAAATTCAATTCTCTAAATAATTTTCCCTATGAACTTATGGCGTGCTTCGTTTTCGAGCTACAATTAAAAAACTGAAAGGGGTGCATTTTCATCCCTATCTCCAATTTCCACTGTCTAATTTAATAGCATTCCGCGTTTTTTTCATCTAAAATGACCATTTGAACGATTCATGTAATAAAATATCTTGAACGTCTTTTAAAATCCTATAATTAATTAATACCCTATTTTCATAATGTTGATGTTGAAATTAAAACAAAAAATTACTAAAACCCCACAAATTCGATACAACTGAATATTTTGGAACTTCTATCTGATTCCTTATGGTGTTTCCAAGAAAAAATATATCTTGACTCATATGATTTTTTTTTTCTAAATATGCGATTTTAAATATTTAACAATTATATTAATTGCGAAAAATCTGATAAAATGATTGACACAATTTTTGTCTAAACTACCCTGTTGCCTCCAATAAAATACAAAATGTCTACCTCATCGATTTTTATCAGACTTCTTAATTTGCATTTGAAATTGTATGTCTAGCAAAAAAAATCCAATGAACTCTTTTCGAGAAACGGGTAATTCTAAATTAAAAAAGTAAGAAATCGAAAATAGTTCGTTTTTAGAATAAAATAAAAGATATCTTTTATCTTGGACACATCACAAGAAGTTACAAGTAGTGATCGAATTTTCGAAATATCCGTCAATGTCGAATTTATGAGGTTTTCAGTGAGAGCGACTCCCGCTGAGTTTTTACCTGTATTTAGTTAAATCATCGGCCTAAGTTTCATCATTCTGTATCAGATATATTTTAGAGCCGGTAATTTTTTTTTAAATTTAATAATTTAATTTGTCGACGTACTTGATTAACCCTGTAGTGTAGAGGTCAGTGCCCACAGACACGCCACTGGCTGTGCTGTCGAATTTTAGTTTCGGTAAGAAAATGTCCGTTAATGATTCAGTTGTGGTAAAAAAAATCAATCCAATTATGACGTGCACAAAAAAAATATTTTTTGAAACAAGAGATGTTTTTGCGATTTTATAAAATTATCTTCAATATTTTAGATTGCTCAAAAAATATTCTGCACAAGCATTGATTATTGCACTTTAAAAAAAGCTGTACTACTTAAATAGAAGTATATTTTTATTAGTATTAAATATAGCATTTTGAAATAACAGTAATAAGTGAATTTATTTTTTAAATTCAAATACAAAAATGATTTTGGTAAAGTTTTCATAAATGAGTCAAGCTACTTGACTGCCGAACTTAGGCAACCAACATTGCACTATTGGTACAATCATCCAAAAATCCCTAAATCTTATTGAATCATTTACAATAAACAATGACAAACTGTTACGTTTACGCTCGAGATAATGCGACCGCTGATTGGTTAGATAAAATCTCGTGAAAAATTACAGACATTACAGAATGTTTTCTTTTAATGCAATACTGATTTTATCGATTTAAATTTACCGAAATCACTGATCATGTGATTTGTAATTTTTTATCAAGACTCTGTATATACATCTAACGTACCAATAAACGTTCAATATTTTTAATTATCATTGAACTTTTAACAAATATAGTGTAATGCATTTAACATTAATCTAATTTCAAGGACAAAAGCACTTAGGTGGATGTATTTATAGACGCAGTATAAAAATATCGTCTCCCAGCGTCAGTTTTCCTTTACAGAACCGATTTTGCCGATACTTTACTCGTAGGCACTTTCATTATGATAAAAATTCAAATTTTTTTTTACTCTGTTATTTGTTTGTTGGAAAATACCAGCTGCTAGATCTAGAAAGCTGAGCAGTCTGCACTATCAAAACCTACAAGTAATTTTTTTCGTATGTCAGTGATGATAGCATAGCTTTTCACTAATGTTCAAATCCAAATATTTTGTGACGTGAAATAACAAATCTTTCAATAATTTCCATAACGATATCCTCTGTAAAATGTTATACAGGGTGTTAAAAAAGTTGTCAAAAAAATTAAAAGAAAAGATACTCCAACAAATAAGAAAAGAGATGAGTAATTTTGTTCTTTTAGAAAATGGATCTATTTTTGCGGAAATTTCAGTGGCGTAGAAGTGCTGCTCAAATAATATCGACGATACCCCCGAATCTCCTCCCCTGAATTATTCATAACCATATTCAAATTGTGTCAACTTAGTAAATAATACTCTCTAACATATATCAATTTATATCCATATCAATCTATGTATATGTAAATCAATTTGGTAGATATAAACAAATATAGATCTTGAACACCCTATATCTCGGAAAGGAAATGTTTCCGACAAATGGCCAAATGAATTTTTCCTTATTTGTTGAAATATTTTTTGCTTTGCTAAAAGTTATTTTAACACGTTTTTTTACTCTTTGTGTAAACTTATAGTCAAGAAATAGCATAATTATTTTCTTGACGTATTTGTTGGAAACTTTAAAATTAGAAACATAATAGGAAAACGGAAATCCCAAACAGGAAACCGCAAACGTAATTATGATACAAATATTTGACTTATCGCCCTGAGAAAATGACGTCATCGAAATTATTTTTCCAATTTCATGAATAATTTTTTATGCGAAAGTTCTTTTTTCTCTCAACTACTTTTATTATAATATTCGATATTTCGTCAGTTTCAAAAGATATAAGGCGATAAAGGGTATGTAAAGAGAAATTAAGCAATAGCAGATCAAGTCAAAAACAATACTTTATACGTTCATATTCATTATTGACATGTACTAATTATTTCTGTGCAAATTTACTGCATTTATTAAAAAGAGAGAAATTATTTATATCAATAATGAATATAAAACAATCAAACTATCTTGTTTTCCACGGAAACGCTGACAAAATCAAATCAGTAACAGACTTGATCGAACCAGTATGTTTCTCTATACATATCATTTTATATCATTTGAACGCTAAGTGATATCGAAAAACTTTTTTAATAAAAAATATTGAGAAAAATAAAATATTCATATAACGTTAAAAAATATGTGTGAAATTGACTGATCTTGCGGTTTTCTCTTTTCGTTTTCCTGCAGTGGCGGCCAATAATCAGTTCTGGGTTAGTCGCAATACTGGCATGCCTTATTATGTCCCTAAGTTGGCAGTGTTGACAATAGCCAGTATTAGCGCGTTGTTTAAGAGTAAATCTACAATACATTGGATGGATTGTTAATAGTAAAAAGGTTTGTAATGGAAATTATAGCAATTGTCCACGATACAAAGACAAAGAGATATGATATTGCGCATACCCGCATACGTCACGCGGAGAGTAAATAACGATTGGTGGATAATTTCCGCAGTATCGTTAATAATGGTAACCTATCTTTATAGTTTTTCTTTCGTGTTGTATTACGTGTGATTGTGAAACTTTTGATTCCTGTGATGATTAACATCATTGTCTATTAATTTTTTCCAAATAATTAAAACGTTTTAATAATCTTGGTCTTGGTTGAGGATTGCGGACGTAAAAATATACATCTCGGATTTGTTCAAGGCATTTTGAAACATCGAACTATATTGGTAATTTACTCCAGAAGTTGTTAAATCGAAAAAATAATGCCTATTAGATTCGTAACCGTAAACTATTAGCTTAAACTTTACTATTGTACCGCTTAAATCACTCTCCACATGACGTCATACGCCAAACGAACAGGTTTTAGTTCACGAAAATATCATATCTAGCCTTTGTACCATGGTATTTATCAATATCACCTTGCTGCGTAGTTAAATTTTGTTATTAGGTATTAGAAATCATCACTGTTGTAAGCTCAACTAAGCCGAAAATAAAAGTACAGTGGAATGAATATTTACCTTTGTATACTTGCTTCAGACAGACATTAGTAAGTTTAGTATCTGCAAGCTTCCCACACTGCGATTTTTGCCAGTCTTTCATTTCCTTTTCGCACCCTTCTCTTTCGCATTGGTAACATTGTAAGGCGTTGGCTGAAAAAAAAATACCAGTTGCTATTAGGATTAGTAGTGGTACAGGGATAATAATATCTGTTTTCCGATTTCAGGAAGTATGTTTGCATTTATTTATATTAACAAATATAAGTGTCTAATTCCTGACAACAGTCATAGCACATGCATTTAATATTAAACACTTTTAACGTAAAATGGTTTACTTTTCGAATCATTATCGCAGTTCCCGAAAAGCCCTATGGAGTGTACGAGTAGTATAATGGAACTAGTTTAATTGATAAAGTGGTTAAGCAAGGAAGCTTTAGGAAACCTCCGCTTTGGAGGTCATCTCTTTCTGCGTTTGTGTGAAATAACTTAGTATTTGAGTTCAAATAAGAAGTGGATCTTATTTGTGGAAGGGCGAAATGGGCGTGACTATTAGACGCCTTCATTATAGCCATCTTTCTCTATCGCACGGATTTCTATGACTTTCTTTATCGTTCTCACGTAACGGCCGATGAACCATGGGGACTTTCCGACCCTGTATGTATTTGGGACCGGAATGCCCTCAAATTTAAAATTAGTAGAGCTCAAGCACAAATTAACTGAGGGTAAGGAAATATACTTTGTTTAAAACAAGAAACAGAAAAAAATATAATTTTTCATGAATAAATAACAGAAAGAAAAAAGTTCAAAGTGTTTCAACATAAAAGCAAACTACTGGTTTCATTGACAAAGTGGTTAAGTAAGCAAGGAAAGCTTTTGGAAACTCAAAAGTAGGTGCCCGGAAAATTTTTAGAATTTGATTTTTTTGTATCTGGAGTTTCATTTAGCTTTTTCATCGATGTGAAACGAAAATTTGATATTTAAACTCGAAATTTAGTGTTTAGACATACAATTTTGTTTGGTGTCGAAATATTGTACTTCAACTTTCGAATTTGATGTTTGAACTCTCGAATTTAGTGTTTGAACTCTCGAATTTAGCATTTGAACTCTCAAATTTAGTGTTTGGACTCTCGAATTTAGTGTTTGAACTCTCGAATTTAGTGTTTGAACTTGGACCATAGCATTTGAATCTAAAAAAATTGTTTGAAAATTTTTAAACAGTAAAACAAAGGATGGAAAGTCGGAAATCAATTGAAAAAAGCACTTATTAAATTTTTTCCGGTATATCTTGCCAGAATAAATCTTAAAGAGTAAATTTTAATAAAATTTATACAGGGCTGGAAAATCTACATGGTTCATCTGCCTTTACATGAGAGCGACAAAGTAAAGTAAAGAAATCCGTGCGATAAACAAGGTTGGCTATAGTGAAGACGTTTCATAATCTGAATAGTCACCGCCCGTTTCGGATTAGAACTATTCAGATTATGAAACGTCTTCAATCTAACCATCCTTGTCTATCGCACGGATTTCTCTCATGTAACGGCCGATGTACCATGGGGACTTTCCAAACCTGTATATTCGGGACCGGAATGCGCTCAAATCTAAAGTTAGTAGAGCTCAAGAACAAATTAACAAAAGGTAAAGAAATATACTTTGTCTAAAACAACAGAAAAACAAAATATGAGGTATCCATACAAAAAAAAAGTTGAGTGTTTTTAACTAAATTTCAACATAAAAAGAAACTAGTTCTTTTCAGAGAAAAACAATATGTTTTGTAAAAATATTTAGAATCCATGTTATCAGCTTTTTCTAAAAACGGAAACAGTCTATAGATTTTTTTATAAAAATAATTTCTAGTAACGTTTAATCGCAAAATGTAAAATAATTCGACTGTTCTGTTGATATTGCTTACCTCATAAAAATATATCAGTACCTACAATTTTATTATTTCAACGCCTTCGCTTAACATTTTTTTCTTATCGGTTATTTCGTTTTTTCATGTTAGTGCACAAAGGCTGCTTTTAATCACTAGTCATTTTTTTTTCTATATCTCTTTGAAGGATGTTACGACTCTATATTTACTTTAAGGCTCTGTATAATGTATTATTTATAGTGGCAAACCTAGTGGCTAGTGCCAGGCTAGGTATTCGAAAATATAAAATAAATTTTTCAAGAAAAAAACAAATTCCAGAAATTTTGGTCCTCTGAAATAAAATATAAAGTGAGCACCTGACTTATTTCGATTTTATTTTTTATTTGAATACATTTACTTGTTTTTAAAATTTTACGAAAAATGCCTTCGTTTTCAATGAACGTATAAAAAAAAGTACACGCTGTATCTGTGCACCAGAACATTCATAACGGCCCTGAGTACCAACGTCTAGACTCTCTGGAGTCAAGGCGCCCTCATTTTCACAAAAATCATCGATTTCTTAACGCTACCGATACCCCGGCGTAACTTCGAAGCGAGTAACCACAAAAGGGTATTTTCTACAACGAGAAAAGATTTAAACAACTGTATTATTTAGGATTTTTAGGGTTTACGACATAACAATAATTCTGGTTATTTTCAAGGTCAACGGAGAACGACAAATAAAAAGCAACAAAAAACTGTGTAACATAGACGTTTTTAAATCTTCATTTTCCGTAAAGCAACTGACACTTTATTTAAAAGCCATATATACATGTAAATCAGCAGTTTCACTTGTCGGCACTTTGATCTCATTCAACCGTTTTCGGTGTCCTTGGATAGAGAAGTTCTAGGGAGCCCAACAAAATTAAGTTTACTGTGAAAAAAGGGGGTCAATCATTGCAGACTATTTTTTATATTGAAGTAAAGGTATTCAATTACAACATGTGTAAATTTCAGATTATACAGTGTGTGCAAGAGATACGGGTGGCTCAAATTAGAAAAAAATTGTGTTTTTTTATACCTAACAATACGCCGTTTAGAAAGTTTTAAAATTCAGGGTAGTTCCCCAGAAATCCGGAAAAACCCAAAATTTTGCAAAATCGTTTTATTTTTTCTGGCTTTATTTGAAAACGAATTTTAAAGTAAATTGCATATTTGCAGTGCCACTTTTTCGCTTTATTCAATGGCGTCAACATTTTTGCAATATGACATTTCGTCTTCGAGGGGCCATCATCGGGTTAATTTCTTTAAATACGTTGCTGCTATTTTTATTACAGTATCTAGTCATTTTTAATTCTGAATTAGATGATATTACTATTGTAATCGGGTAAAAAGGTTTTTAGCTTGTTTTAGCCGTCATTTAAAATGTTTCCTGAGTACGGCTCTGAACGTTTTCAAAATATCTATTGAAGGAAGTCATAACAGTATAAAAATCAATACAGCACAAAATATCCAACAATTTTTTTACTACTATTAACAATACTAATTGGAAATAATAAAACATTTCATAAACTCGTATTATTATTTTTTTTAAGTACCTACAACCTTTTTAAATTATTGAAAAATTGTTGGATATTTTGTGCTGCATTGACTTTTATACTGTTATGACTTCCTCCAATAGATATTTTGAAAGCGTTCAGAGCCGTACTCAGGAAAAATGATGGTTAAAACAAGCTAAAAACCTTTTTAAGCGATTGAATATTCTAGGATTTCTAGATCCCGATAATGAATGTGTCATTATTATTTATAACTTTTATTTATTGTGTTACAAATTTCTAGCTTTGAAATTACATCGATTTTTGTAAATTTTGCGCTGTTGATAGTCACCTTAACTTTTTCCAAAGTAACAAAGAAAATAAAGAATATTTCCCCAAATGCACGACAAAAAAAAGACCAATTTTTAGGCATCGTATTTAATTTACAAGAGAAAACCAGTGGAATTGGAAATTGAAACACGTTAGAGAAATGACCTGGTTTGAGTTTACGTTGTTAATAATTTACATAAATAAGTAGAGTTATCGAACTTTAACCTCGCGTTTTCAGTAACATTTTTGACAGCGGAAAACTTTGCTCTCCCTTTCCACATGAAGGGCCGGGTAGTCGCTTTTATACAATACAACAATCGAGAGTTATTATTAAATGCGATCGAAGTTTAACGAGAATTGTACGCGTCACGCTGGCGCTTTCGTTTCGCGGTTTATTTTTCATAAAGGAAGGGTGGATGTTGGGGGTTGGAATAAAGGACTGACTTAGCGAGAATGTAAAAAGAAAGTTATTTGTACAAGAAGAAGGACACTTGATTGTAAATACACAATATTTCGTAAGAAATTGGAAAAGAAAATTGTTTACCGTTCTGCATTAATTCTGCATAATAATAAGAAGTGGATCTTATTTGTGGAAGGGCAAAATGGGCGGTGACTATTAGACGCCTTCATTATAGCCATCTTTCTCTATCGCACGGATTTCTATGACTTTCTTTATCGCTCTCACGCAACGGCCGATGAACCGTGGGGACTTTCCGACCCTGTATATAATAATTATATTGTACATAGTTTACACACAATACATTTTTGAACGCGTACGCATCTTTACCCGAATTTGACGCGCAATATCTCCGATGTCCGAGGTTTGTAGGTTCGCAGGTGTACAACTGCTAGTCGATTATTAGCGCTGTTGCCCCATCTACATAGTCTTTAGTCGTTCATTAAAACTACTTAAATATATTTTTATGTTGTTAATTAGTCAATATGTATGCTATGTGCATATGAGTAGATTTATTTGCTATATAGATAATGTTTTTCGCAAATAATTTCAATAGAATTTAATTTTTTCAAATTGGCAGCGGCCATAAGAAAAGCATGGGACCCCCCTGCGCTCCTCACTTCCTTCGGACCCCGATATACCTCCTTAAGAGCCCCCTTAAAAAATCAGCTCAAAAAAAAATTTTTTAGAGGTCGCTCAAGATTTTTAAAAATTTCCAAAATCGTCAAAAATTTATTTTTTTTTTAATTTTTTTTCTCGCTATTTTACCATTTTCTAGGTTGAAACAAATCTCGATCCTGAAAATTTCAAATCGATATTTTGATTTCTAAAGGTCACTCATAATTACTTTAAGTTACAAAGTAGTGTATCTATGTTTTCGAGCGACCTCTAAAAAATAAATATCAACGAACTATAATTTTTATTGAATTTGATGAACAATAGAAAAATTAAAAAATTATAAATATTTGATACTCGGAGTGCGGTACTAAATTTTGCCTCGAGAAATTTTCTAAGTGTCTTTATTTCTATTCTTTTGTTCATCAAATTCAATAAAAAAATTATTAGTTCGGTGATATTTATTTTTAGAGGTCGCTCGAAAACATTTTAGGTACAGTACTTTTCAAGTTAAAATAATAATGAGTGACCTTTAGAAATGAAATTTGAAATTTTCAAAATCGAGATTTTTTTCAACCTAGAAAATGATAAAATAATGGGAAAAGAAATTAAAAAAAAATTACATTTTTGACGAATTTGGAAATTTTTTTAAATCTTGAGCTACTTCTAAAAAAAATTTTTTTCAGCTGATTTTTTGAGGGGGCTCTTAAAACATGATAAACTAACATATTTTCACAAAACATGAAAAAAAGAATAATTGTTTTTTGGGCCACCGTACTGCTCATAGATTAAAACTGACACACCCTGTATTTTGAGTATTGCGGAAAAGCGGCAACACAAAAATGCCTCAAATAAGTAAATACAGACAAAAGTTATTTTGTTGCTGCAGTCGCATTTTTTCGCTCAAGTAAACTAATACTTGCCAGTTTGATTATTCGTGTTGCTCATCACAGTTGTGCAACGAGGCAATTTTGTAATTCGATCTATAGTTAGAGTAGCATGCAATTTTTTTGTAACCACTGCGCGTGAGTTGATTCTAAATAGTAAGGTTTTTCAACATTCGTTCAAAACAGGTGGAGAAAAAGTTGCCAACGGTGAATAATTCTCGCGAAACAAAAACATTAGGTGAGGGAATAACCTGGTACCGACTAGATGATGTCATACCCTTTATCTGATGCATAATTTAGCGACCATACCTTCAATGTTACAATTCGACGATGTGTGTCACGGTAGCTAACATTGCTATGAAAATTATTACGAATTTGGATTCATACGAAATTAATAAATAGTCGATATATAGGGGAAAACAAACGGGAGCTATAAATAAACGTTAAATTAATAAATATCGATTGGTATTCAGATCAAAAGTTCAATTTGGAAAGCGAGGCCTAGATAAAATAAATTTGAAGGTTTCTAAATGTGAAAACGTAATTTCAATTACAAGAAATTCGGTTATTGTTATTTATTTGGACGTTTCTTCCATATTGGATATTTTACCACCTGTATGAATTTTTTAATACTCGAGGGCTTTTTTGTGAAAAAAGTTCTGCCTAATCGAAAATCTCATTGAAAAAAGCGAACAAAGCAAAACACAAAAATACCCACAAACATATATCGCGCGTTTAATTAATTTTGAGTTAAAACAAATTCAAACTGTCAAAAATGATTAAAAACGAAATGTCATTGTCAGATAGATTTTCGAAAAATTAACAACAAAGTGAGTGATGGAATTTTTGTAGTGTGGCTGTTGATTACACAAAACTATTTTCACAAAAATAGCTCTGACTGATCCTATTGGGGCTGGCGTTTACTTAATTGTTTTTTAATTTTTTTCACAGGTGGCACAGTACCCTGTAAATAAGGGGAAAGTTACATTTCGCCTAGTACATATACCAAGTGATATTTTTTCTTTTCATATTTACATCCAACTGTTGAACAGATTTTATATCATTCAAAAACACATGAAACAATAATATTTGTCCATAACTGGAGTCAAAATCAAAACATAAAGACCTATTTATTGATAATGAAGGTGTAGGTTAAATTCTTACTTTATTTTTGTTCTGAGCAGATATACAGGGTGTTCCACCTAAGGATTCTTCTGTAACTCTAATTGTAAAATTTATAAATAAAAATGGTTTTAATAAAAGTTGCCTGCCATGTAAAGACAATATTTTTAGCTTTACAGGGTGGACACTACATAACTGCTATTATAAATGGAACACCCTGTATTTACTTTTTCGAATTCGTTGGTTAATATTAGGCGGAGTTAATTAAATGTACATGGTGTTTAAAACTTACCGTTTTCGAGATAATCAGTTGAAAAAAATCACGATTTCAGCAGAGACTATTTTTTCGGACTTTAGAAAAGAACCTAATTTTTCTAGAAAACTGTTAGAGATAAGTATGGACAACCTTATATCAGTTGAAAGGGCATTCAATTTTGCATTAATGTATGACAATTAATATGGGTCATTCCATTTGAAAAAAAAAGTTTTTCAACTCGTAAGATTATTAAATGTAAATCTCAGTATTTCCGAGCTTGAATAACGTACACGATTTGCTCACAGATGACAAGATAGAGTAATTTATGCCAAAACGAACTGTGAAAACTGCAGGTTTCTAACTCTTACGGTTAGACGCTATCTAGCCTCATTTAGAGAGCTGAAATCGCGATTTTTTTCAAAACCAACTGATTATCTCGAAAACGGTAAGTTTTAAACACCATGTACATTCAATAAACTCTACACCTAATATTAACTAAGGAATTAAAAAACGCAACAATATACAGGGTGTTCCATTTAAAATAACAAAGTTATGTAGCGCCTGCGCGAAATGGAAAGCTAAAAATATTTTCCAGATGATCCCAGACAAATTTTATTAAAACCGTTTTTTTTTAAAAAATTTACAGTTACATAGTTACAGAATAATCCCTGTTCGTTGAAACACCCTGTATATAATGACCACTTTATCATTCTTAAAAACATCTGTTATAATAATTTATATTCCTGCAGGTATCTAGTGGCTTGGAATATCAAGAATTGATGACCTCATTTATCAAGTGCAAGGTTTGTTTTTAAGTCATTATTAATAGTAAGTTAAGTTGAAACACCAAGAAATAAAAGTTATTTTCCCCACAAACATTTTTATTGTGAAATAAATACTAGCGCGAATCACAATGACCACGATAACCATAGAACAAACAAACGCTTTTAGAGAAGACCTGCTTTTTTAACTTTCATACAGAATTTTGGACGTGGTTTATTTAAGAAAATGTCTAATGTTTGAACCAATGTCTTTTTACAGAAAATTTGTTGTTTTTTATCATTTTCAGGTGTTTATAAAAAAATCTAATATTATTTTCTCACAAATACCTTTATTACAAAAATAATAGCCTGATTCACAATAACCATAATAAAGAGGCAGAGGTTTTACCATAGCGCAAACAATTTGGCTTTATTTAAATTTTGATATACAATTTTAAAGAGGTATTTCTTCAAAAAATCTACAAACATCTACAAGCTATTCGAAGCTATTTTTAAGTTCTGTTTACACCTTTCAAGTTGTATATACGAGTTCAATATAAAGCGCAAAGTACTGAAATAATTTTACGCACCGTTACCTCATTTGAATGTCATGGAAATCTATTCCACTGAAACACTTTTAAGGCAAAGAATAATCCCAGGCCGTTGGTTTTATCAAGCTCCACAAATAAATTTGTCCTATGAAGTATTACCAGTTTTTAAGGAAAAAAATACTAGACGTACTTTTTGTTAATCATGGTCAATTTTAATTTTATTTTATCGATAAGGAAATTTTGCTGTTTTTACGTTATGTATCTTTAACACTTACACGGCTATAAAAAAATGTATACCTATACCTACTCGAATCGCACGAACTGACCAGGTAACTTTCCAACAACCGTTGCTAGAATATTCTACTCGTAGACATAATAAAAATAAGCAGTTACAGTGGCGTTCTAAGGACAATACGTGATGTCATTAATTAATTTCTTAATTAGTATACATCGTTTAATACGAGGTGGACTTGCTCAGTGGTCACTTAAAAGAGGTTTCTAAAATCGTACCAGCATAAAAACATTTGCGCCGTCCTAAAATAATACCCGATGGAATTCGAGTCAGGAAACTTTCAATACGCATAGTACAGCAGGAAAAAATTAGCAACAAAACGCTTACCTAGTTGGAAAACTGCCACACACACGAACAAGAGCACAAGTTTCGCCATGGTTTCCTTTTAAACAATGTATTTATTAAGATGTCGCTAGAGCTGTACTGCGTGGACTCGTAGTGTAGTGTCCTCGATATTCTTCTCTTACCTTACCACTCTAGTGTAAAACTCGTGGGTTCGGCAACATTCGAAGTAGCAGGAGCCGCTTGGCCATGTGACCAGAACGCGGAATTTTCGTTGGAGGCTCAGCCGTCCATTACGCGCAAGCTGGCCGTACACGATCGTTCATTAGCGTCGTTCTTTCACGCGGTGTTCACAGGGTGCCTGCGAAATGTTGGGAAATCTCGAAGCTATACTCTGTTTGGATATGAAAGAGAGTAATAAAACCCCGAGATAAGAACCGGCCATGGGCGTGCTAATATTTCGTTTCAGGTAATTAAAGGGTAACACTAATGCTAACAGGTAATGGGTGTACATTAGTATTTTTTACTGGATACATCATAGGGCAGGAGCCAGTGTATTGTGACAGATCAATCCAGTCTTAGAGCTGAATATACGAAGACGTGCTAGTGGAGCAGAGCAAAATTCGACTTGTGTTTAGTGACTAAAGTACACTCATTTTATTTTAAAAAAGAAATACCAACGCTAAACAAAATTTTAAGTGAACTTTCAGAGGACAACGATTTGCCAAAAATCAGTAGAAGCAAATTATGGGCCATCTTACGAGAATTGAATTTTTGCTGGGAAAAGCAGAACAGGAAGTCGGTTCTTATCGATAAAGATGAAATTATTTGTCGGCGAAGATCCTACTTAAGATCAATTAGAAAATTCCGTGACGAAGGAAGGAATATTTATTATCTAGACGAAACTTGGGTCAACGAGGGATATACTGTAACAAAAGTATGGCAAGATAAAAATGTAAAAAGTTTTTCGACAAACATTTTTGGATGGACTTTCAACAGGGTTCAAGGCACCTTCAGGTAAAGGGCGAAGATTAATAGCGACACATATAGGTAGTGCCAGTGGTTTCGTAGATGGCGGCTTACTTTTATTTGAATCTAAAAATACAGGTGACTATCACGAAGACATGAACGCAGATGTTTTCGAAGAGTATTTTACACAGATGTTGGATCTTATTCCTCCGGGGTCTGTAATTGTCATGGATAATGCCAGTTACCATTAACGGCAGACCGAGCGGACGCCTACGACTGCTTGGAGGAAAGCCGATATAATTCAATGGTTATCCGGAAAAAACATTTCTTTTGAAACAAATATGGTGAAAAAGGAACTTTTGACACTTGTCAATCTTAATAAAGATCAGAAAAAATATGTTATCGATGAAATGGCAACAAATCGCCAAATAACGGTACTACGGTTACCACCTTATCACTGTGAACTTAACCCAATCGAATTAGTCTGGGCGCAGGTAAAAGGAGATGTAGCGCGAAATAATACGGCGTTTAAATTAAGTGACGTGAAAATTTTGTTAAAAAATTCCTTGGAACGAGTAACTGCAGATAACTGGCAAAAATGTATACATCATGTACAAAAAGAAGAGGAGAAAATGTGGGAACTCGATAATTTAATTGACGTTACTGTGGAACCTATCGTTATCAATCTAGGAGACGAATTCATCAGAATATTCAGAGGATGAATTTTAATATACCTACTTTTTTATTTTCTTTATTGTACATTTATACAACACTACATTTACTCACCATAATTTGAATTTTCAAAATACATATATTTTTGTGTGGAATAAAAGTCTTCATTAAATTGAAATAAATATTTTAATAATAATATTAAATCATTTTATTTGAATTACTAAAAACCCTCTTAACCCGGTTATGATGCTTAAAGTAGCCTCATGTTTAGAAATGCTGTTTTTATATTGTTTACTTATAAGAAAAATGGACCGAGAAATTGAGGCGGCATAGACAAAGACGGATTGTCGGGGATTAAATTTTAGCTACCTGCCACAATTTAGTACAACCCGGTCACACAAAGATTTTTTAAAAGTACACCTCATCTATACATAATACAAAAATATTGAATATAAGCACCAGTACTACATTTATCTACGATTTGCATACATAATGAGCTTTTATTACTCTCTTTCATTTCTAAACAGACTATAGGTGGCCAAAATATGTCGTCTGAGCCAAATAAATCTTATGCAAATGTTGCTGGATTCAAAGATACAGGGTGTTCAATGTTTGAATTGTATTTTGAAATTTTTCAGTAATTTTGAAGAGTGTGAACAAAAAATTGGCACTATTATGTTTTTTGACATGACAATTAAAGAATTTTTAACTAATTTTGGCGTTGTTTGTATATGACATCAGTTATGCCCTATTCCTTTGACAAATATGGAATTTTTTTTTTTTGCTTTTAGAATTACGGACATTATGTATTGAAAATGTGTAAGAACGTCCTTGTTTCATAAAAAAGTCACTCTTGTTAATTTTCGATATCTCCCTTGGTTATCGAAATATTTGCATTTATACCGGGTGTCCCATTTTAAAATATACACGTGAATATCTTTCAAGTTAAGGGCTTAATGAAAAATTTTTTTAAATAAAAGTTGTAGGGTTTTGAGGGGGACATCTAATGGTGTCCTCGACCATGATCTTCTAAGTCAAGTTGATTTTTTCAAATGGAAACGCATATTTTTGACACCAGAAATGAAAAAGGCAGAAAATTTGCAGAAAAAACCATGACCTTCAAGGTCATTTGAAGGTCATTTTAGTTTTTGTTGCAAAATTCTACTTTTGAGACCAGAAATCAGAAGAGCGGGCCATTACACGTCTATCTATGACATTGACCTTGACCTTGACTTTCACGGTCATTTCATGGTCAAGTTAATTTTTCGAGTAAAAACCGGTATCTTTCTGACCAAAATAGAAAGTGCGGAGAATTCTGCTTCCGGATATAACCTTGATCATGACCTTAAGTTTCAAAAGTCATTTGAAGGTCATTCTAGTATTTTGCAGGCAAAACTTTAATCTTGTTCATATATTTCTTTTTGATATGTGGGGCCCGCCATAATTTTCCAGAATACCCATTAACCCTTTGCGGCATGCATTTTTTATTCAAATGTTCAGAGTCCATAAAAATGGACTTACTACCAAATTAGCTACATTTATTTATATCTACATTATTTTTTTATTTTATATTACGCGACTCGCATGAGTTGGTAAGCAAAGTAAATTTGTGGTACTTAGTAACCTTAATTAGATACAGATACATCAGTCAAAAGTGACAGATGGTTAAAAGAAGTACAGAACATTTTACGGCGTAACTAAGGGATCAGAATATTAATAAAAATAGTTATGAAATTCCGAAGAAGTACCAGAACCTCGGTTTGTGCCATTGTTTTTAATAGTAAAACATCGCCTAATTCATTTCGTCATAGTTTCCGAACACTTCCATATTTTCAGTCAGAAACTTTCTTTCCTACGGACAAGATCGATCGTGTATGTCCAGCTATATCCTCACGCAAATCGGTTGTAGTTTACAGATTTGCCAAGAAAGGACGAACAAGCGAAAAAAAATGGGTGTTTTTGTGGGTGTAGAAGGAAATCAACGTGATGGCACAACAACAATCGGTCAATAAATAACTGTCTATGAATCGGTCTGATTTTTTATGTAATTTTGCTACTAAGGCTAGTTTTACATGTTAATAGCCATCGATCTGAACATCTATCTATATATACAGTATACAGTGTGGCTCACTAAGAACCAGGATGTTCCTTTAAAGCTTTTTACTTACCTTTTAGATGTACTTGCTGAATCTTCTGCCATGTGTTTAGAAGCGATTTTAAGGAAAATGACTAGGGATTTTTTTCAAATTTCGTCGAAGAAAACTTACTTGTACCAAATTATTGCAATATTGTTCTGTTTTTTTTAACGATTTGTCCAAAATTTTATTTAAAAAGAATAAGTTCCCGACAAGAGTCGAAGAAAAGCAAATTAATTGGATAGTTGCCCAAATTTCTAGGAATCTTCATCTCTAATAGAGGACAATCGGCCAACGCGATGTCCACACCCCCATCCATGCGTCCGTTGAAGTTGGCGTGATGAGGGAAACATCCGAAAATACCGTTTGCCGTTTGCCCCTTTGCCGGCGCAATACACGCGGAGCTCGGTAAAAATGCCGTTTCTCCCCAGATGAGAGGTACTTCCTCAGTGAATGATGTAATTAGAGGACATGGCGCCCAACGAGGGACCCTATCACAAAATTAAAGTTATCAAAGAAATTTGACATTTAATATTAATTATAAACGGTTATACCTTAAGTTGCATTACAATAAAAAACGTCGTACTAGGTACATTTACACAATAAAAGTAAACAGTTAACAAAATCATTTTATAGTTATCACTACATATACACGACTTGCAGGACTCATTCTATTTCCCACGAATCATGCTAGAGAAGGGGTGGGGCGATTTTACAAAAGCTTGGGCGCCGCAATCGCCAAAACAACCCGCAAAGTGCCACAAAGCTGAAACTGATGCTTTTCGCAGAATTACAAAAGTCAGTTTGACACCCTGAACATTCAGTTTGATAACCGAAGATCTTTTCACAGTTGTAGTTTGGTTTTCCGTCTTTTAACTCGACAGCAAGGCACATCCTTTCCACCACCTTCGTCTGTGTTGTTTCGTCTGCAAACAGAAAATATTTCGAATACTAGAAAGTTGTTTTGTATAATATTTAGTAGGTATATATAAAATTACATCCTTAAAAAGCATTTATATTATTTATTAGCAACTTACAAGAAGACGTATAATAGGCCTAACTTTTTCCCGAGAAGCGTTTTTGAATGCATGAAAGGCATTTTGAACATCTATTATAAATTTTATTAATGTAATAAGCTTTTGATAGCTGAGTAAAAAATGTTTTGTTTATGTTAGCGTTGTAAACTAAATTAACTTATTTAGGTATAGACCGATCAAATTAACTCATTTAGAGGGGAAAAAAAATAAATTTTTACCTGGAGTTTTATAAGTGGATATGGTAAAGGGGCTTATAACAAACGAAAAAAAAAATAAATGCGTGAGCAGGGGCGGCGGAGGTTTGATTTTGGGGGTTGAAAAGTTATGAAAAATTGTATCATTGGAATTTCTGGCGAAAGTTGACGTCAAACAAAAAAGTATCTAATACAAAAGTTGTAGATCATTAAAAAATCTACAACTTTTGTACAAGTCATTTTTAACATAACCTCAAAATTTCCGAGAAAAATGCGAAAAACAGTTTTTTTTCTGATCTTTGTTTTTATTTCCCCAAAAATAATTTAATTTTGACGAAACTTGGTGTAAGTATACCTTTCTCTGTCTTAAATAACCTCAAATTTTTTTAGAAAAAAAAATCGAGAAGTTTCTGAGATATTCAATTTTCGGCCTGAAACACTTTTTTTTCAAAGAAAAATTCTACTTAAAAAAATTATCGTACAGAGTTCTGCCGATAATAATTTTTTTCATTTTCACATATACTTTTTGGTGAAATAAAAAAATTTGCAATCACAATTCAAAAACATGCTCAAAAATAAAAAAAAATAAAAAATGACGCAGCAATGAAATTTTCAGTAATTGTTGTTAATTTAAAAAAAATCAGTAACTGATTACACCATTCAATTGTACGGAAAAAATACAAAAAAAAAACTGTCTCATTGTTTGACCCAAAACTATTTTTATACAGTATTGCTATAAGTCGAATAGTGAATAAATAAAATAAATAATAATTTTTTTTCCGTAGGATCGATTAGTGTACTTATTTTTTTTAAATTTGATGAATTCATACATATACAGTGTGTCCAAGATAAGGATGGGATAGCATTAGGATCTAGGAAACGGTAAAATATACAGGGTGGCTCAGATTAGAAAAAAGTTGTATTTTTTATACCTAACAATATGCTATTTAGAAAGTTTAAAATTCCTGGTAGTTCCGGAAATATCCGGAAAAACCCTAAATTTGCTAAATTGTTTAATTTTTTCTGGCTTTATTTGAAAACGATTTTTAAAATAAATTACATATTTACAATGCCACTTTTTTCGCTCTATACAATAGCGTCAACATTTTTGCAATCCGACGTTTCGTCTTCGAGGGGCCATCATCGGATTAATTTTTTTAAATACGTCGCTGCTATTTTTATGACAAAATTTAAAGTCATTTTTAATTCTAAATTAGAGGATATAACTATTGTAATCGCTTAAAAAGTTTTTAGCTTGTTTTATGTATAATTTAAAATTTTTCCTGAGTACGACTCTGAACGCTTTCAAAATATCTATTGGATGAAGTCATAACAGTATAAAAGTCAATACCGCACAAAATATACAACAATTTTTTACTACTGTTAGCAATACTAATTAGAAATAATAAAATATTTCATAAATTCATATTATTTTTTTATTAGGGACGTTTTAAATTATGGATTAAAAAAAGTTGTTGGATATTTTGTGCTGTATTGACTTTTATTCTCTCCTCTCTCTCTCTCTATCTCCTCCAATAGATACAGGTATTTTGAAAGCGTTCAGAGCCGTACTCAGGAAAAATTTTTAATGATAGGTAAAAACCTTTTTAAGCGATTAAAATAGTAATATCATCTAATACAGAATTAAAAATGACTAGATTTTGTCATAAAAATAGCAGCGATATATTTAAAAAAATTTATCTGACGATGGCCCGTCGAAGACGAAACGTCGGATTGCAAAAATGTTGACGCCATTGGATAGAGCGAAAAAAGTGGCAATGTAAATATGCAATTTATTTAAAAATTCGTTTTCAAATAAAGCCAGAAAAAATAAAACGATTTTGCAAAATTTCGGGTTTTCGGATTTCGCGTCAATAGTAGACTTTGCCGTTAATACTTTGTATTGCTGAAATCTCAAATCATCCAGAGATAATTTATCATTTATGCATTTGTAATTTGACTTACTTAGATGTTTATAGCAATACTGTACAAAAATTAAGTTTTGGGTCAAACAATGAAACACAGTTTTTTTTTTATTTTTTTCCGTAGAATTGAATGGTGTAATCAGTTTTTGAATGTTTTTTAATTTAAATAAATTATCAACAATAACTGTAAAATTCATTGTTGCGTCATTTTTTATTTTTTTTTTGCATTTTTGAGCATGTTTTTGAAATGTTATTACAGATTTTTTTATTTCACCAAAAAGTATATGTCAAAACGAAGAAAATAATTACCGGCAGAACTCTGTACGATGATTTTTTTAAGTAGAATTTTTCTTTGAAAAAAAAAGTGTTTCAGGCCGAAAAAAATGAATATCTCAGAAACTTCTTAATTTTTTTATCTAAAAAAATTTGAGGTTATTTAAGACAGAGAAAGGTATACCTTCACCAGGTTTCGTCAAAATTAAAATATTTTTGCGGAAATGAGAAATAAAAAACGAAAAATCAGAAAAAAAACAGTTTTTCGCATTTTTCTCGGAAATTTTGAGGTTATGTTAAAAAGTAACCTCTACAAAAGTTGTAGATTTTTGCATGATCTACAACATTTGTATTAGATACATTTTTGTTTGACGTCAACTTTCGCCAGAAACCCCAATGATACAATTTTTCATCTTTTCAACCCCCCAAATCAACCCACCGCCGCCTCTGCTCACGCATTTATTTTTTTTAGATTTATTATAAGTCCTTTTATCATTTCCACTTATAAAAGTCCAGGAAACAATTTTTTTTTCTCCAAGTGTAATTTGGTTGGACTACCTATAATTTATATCTAAATTTTGAAAAGAAAATTATTAAACACCAAAACTTTTTATATTTTATTAACAATATTTTCATTATCTCCGAATGGAAGTGGATTACAAATGAAGCTATATTTTTAAAAGGACAACCTTTTTCAATAAAAAAAATTCTTCTTAATCTAGAATGGGTTAAAAATTCAAAATGTCTTTGAGGAGTATGATTATTTTGTAAGAAAAATGTAAAAAAATATTTTCTTCTATTGAAAAAAGAAGCACATTTTGCAGATTAAAGTTCAATTTTTGTGATGAAATGTATTACCATTGTATAAGTTATACAATGGTAATATGTACTCCACTGGACTATCCTCTGACTTTAGAGAATTTTGTGTTAATCAACGACTCCAATGTAAGTTCGGTTGCCTAACAGTCGCGGCCACGTGGGACTCGGGCATTTATAAAGGCACTGCATCTGTATGTATTAATTTTGAAAAGAGATGCCACAAAAGGATGTGCACTATCTTTAAAAACAGTAACAAGATTATAGTAGGTAGATGTGAAATTCAAGAACTTGAATATCTACCTACACAACTAACTACTACGATGTTGCTACACTGCTAATAAAAAAATGATGCTATTAAATATATTGTGTACCTGTATAACTCCATTTTATGCAAGCAAATTGGTACTCTGGCACTAGATGGAAAGCTGGGCATGTCTCTGTAGACCAGGTTTCGATGTCTGTATCACATCCGGGGCCCTGGCAAGAAAAGCATTTTAACGCAGAGGCTACAAAGAAGAGTGAAAAATATTTAATAATTATTGTTGTATCCGGACCAGTGAAGTATTAGACAACGAATTCAAAAAGTGTCCGAATCAGAGATATAGAGTAAGGAGAAGGCTCAGCTCAGCTTCTGCGCATCCTATTTTCGAGGGACAATACCAATGCCGCCATTTTGAACATGAATTTTGTTTTGTTTTGATTTTTGATGAGTGAGGTTATGTTTCGTGAATTATTTATTAGTTAATATTTATTTATAAACATATAATTTACGCCTGGAACGGCAAATTTGCGCTGTGTTTTTTAATATTCAATACATCTTTTCTACACTGAAAAAAACGCTTATCGTTTAGGTATTGTTTTTTTATGTCATGTGCTGTGAGGGGATGCTTTAATATAAGGCGTTTTAAACCAAAAGGAATTACATTTCATCGGTAAGAGTGGTTTTATGTATTCATTTCTTGCAACAACTGTTTAAATTGTCTTGTAGTTTCCAAGGAGTGATATGTTTATAAAATGGGTAAAAAATCTGAAACTTGATCGCGAATTTAAATGGTCGGAGAACGAATTTGTTTGTTCATGTCACTTTAAAGCAACAGGTTTCGTGAAAGTCAAATTCGCCTAAAGCCTGATGCAGTTTTTAGAAGTCCATTTAGCAATAAAGCCGACGCTTCATCCACAAATTCCATCCACCTGGTAAAATCAAGAAAAAATATTCAGAATTACCGCAATAAGAAGACTTTTAGTATTCATTGAATATAAATTGCCACATGAAAATGGTTTCATGGTTGTATTTGTTACTTCTATGGTACAACAATTTTATAATTGTGTATAATGAAAAATGTTGTTTCTGCATATGCTCGTATAAGAATTTTTAATTTAGGCAAAAAATATGAAAAAATTCAGGGATATCTAATACGGAAACAATTAACTAAGTTAATATTATTTAATTATCAATGAATAAAATATGTAAAATCATTATGACTATTTGTTTGTACTAGATAACCTTTATATTTCACAGTAGAATTTCTGAAAAAAAATCTATTAAATAAAAAATTTTGCTCATATAATTTGAATCTTTGAACACCGGTCAATATTTATGAAACTTCGTATTTTGATAGTCCTCGTCATGCTGCCCATCTTATTGTTTAATACCCTTTAACCCACACAAAATTACCAAAACCTGCCATAATATTTTTTGCTGTTTGTGGAATGTGAAACCCTGGCTGTAGGTTCGACTGCAGTAGTAAAATATTTCGGTAGATTTACTGACCGACAATCTGTCAAGTGCATCCCCCTGACCTTTGGGGGGTGGTTTTGTGGGGTTGGTGGGGGTTGCAGGGCTCGGTGCCCATTGATAGTCTTAAGCCTAAGTCCTGACCTGTAATTGAGACTTTTTATTAGCATGACGAGGACTATCAAAATACGAAGTTTCATAAAAATTGACCGGTGTTCAATTTCCATATGTTTGGTGCGGGGTTTTATCTGTGTTGGCAACCATTATGTTCAAAATGGCGACCATTGTTATTAGCCGCACGCTCAGGTTGTAAGAGCATTCTCCCTACTCTACATCTCTGTCGAATATTTTAACCAGTCTTCACAATAATGATTTTTTTAATTTTCAACATACAATAAAATCTTCGGTCACATATTTAATATTTATTTATAATTATTTTTAAAATATAGAAACGAATCATTCACCCATGAACAATGTAGAACTTAACCTCTGCTTGACTGGATCAGCTGTTAGCTTGCGCACGCGCAATTGATTTTGTTCCATTTGTTCCAAGGTAACATTGGGATACAATATTCGTACCATTGTGAGACTACAGGCATACTATAAAGATTTAATTTTCAGACTAATTATAACAAAACCGGATACCGATATCTTTTTATATAACATCTGTAAGTATAATACGTCAGTTAAAACTTACACAAATATTGCAACTTCACAAAGATCTCACACATCACTGTCGTGGTATATTCTAAAGTTCTAACAAGTATCAGTTCACAATACTGTACCTAGCAACATAAAATGATTATTTTGAATATGATCCACCCATCGCAGATCTATGTAACTGCTATGCATTGTAGCTTAAGACTCACTTATTATACGTGATTTTTTTGGTTAGTGTATCTCGAGAAATAGTCACAAAAAACCACCCTTCATTTTTTCAATTTTTTTTTCTCACTGTTTATGTACTTGAAAAACTATGAAAAAAATATGCAATATAATTGTTATCAGTAGCTTTCATATGCCGGTGGATTTATTCAAATATCTATCATAGTTTTATAGAAAAATGATTTTGAAGTTAAGGGTTGCAACCCTATTTTTTTAAAAATGAGCAAAGATAGAACTCTGATACTTGGTCAAAAGTTATTTCTATCAACAAGCAACACACTGAAGACACCATTGTTAAAAAACACGCCAGTGCAGATTTCACGTGGAAACCCGGCGAGA